>NC_084621.1:5829747-6129747 GCF_033978795.1 Nerophis ophidion
AAACATTCACTGAACAAACATACATATACACATACAAGCACATATTCATACACACAGTCACGCATATAATCACATTTCATCAAACATATATTAACGTTGTTCCCCAAGGTGAAACTGGGTGTATGATGCCATCTTGTTAAGAAAAGGCGTTAACAAAATAAAAGCATGTAAACAACATACGCAAATGTGCGATAAAATAATTGTCGGCGTTAATAGATTGATGAGTTAACGGTGGATCGTGAGATCGACAGGCGGATCGGTGCGGCGTCTTCAGTAATGCGGACGTTGTACCGATCCGTTGTGGTGAAGAAGGAGCTGAGCCGGAAGGCAAAGCTCTCAATTTACTGGTCGATCTACGTTCCCATCCTCACCTATGGTCATGAGCTTTGGGTCATGACCGAAAGGATAAGATCACGGGTACAAGCGGCCGAAATGAGTTTCCTCCGCCGGGTGGCGGGGCTCTCCCTTAGAGATAGGGTGATTAGCTCTGTCATCCGGGAGGAACTCAAAGTAATGCCGTGGTTCCTCCACATGGAGAGAAGCCAGATGAGGTGATTTGGGTATCCGGTCAGGATGCCACCCGAACGCCTCCCAGTTTCGGGCTCGTCCGACCAGTAGGAGGCCACGGAGAAGACCCAGGACACGTTAGGAAGACTATGACTCCCGGCTGGCCTGGGTAGCCTCGGGATTCCCCGGGAAGAGCTGGACAAAGGAGAGGGAAGTCTGGGCTTCCATGTTTAGGCTGCTGCCCCCGCGACCCGACCTCGGATAAGCGGAAGAAGATGGATGAATGGATAATACGTGAAATGCTTGCCAGATTTATTTCCAGAGGCAAAATATGCATAAAAAGAACTTGATCGTGGATTTTTACTCACGGGTCCATTAGGTTAAGCTAATGCAACACAAACAAAAAAGGGAACGGAAGAGAGTGAACTAAGAAAGGTTGCAGAGTATAAAAATACTTCATTAGGTCTTTCCCAAGTTTAATTCCATACACTCAATAAGTAAGAAGCTTTTTCAGTCCGACAATTAAAAGTAGCTGTAGCTTCAACTCTCATCCTGATATTCACTTGGAGCTCCATAAAGAACACAGTCATTAAACTGATGGACCACACCTTTGTGCGGAACATTTGCTTTACTCTAAATGTTTATTGCCAGTGGAGGAAAGAACCATCGCTAGAAGTGCTCCTACATTAGCTGACACTCTCCTGGAGGTTAGCATAACCTTGATGTAAGACAGCGGATTGATTTGTTTGACACAGCGGTGGATATTTATTCTAATGCAATTATATTATATTTGTATCTGTGGGTCACAACGCAATGTCAGACATTTGATTGGTTTTTTTGTTGCTGTGGAACAAAACAACAGACACTCCACAGGGGTCGGGAACCTTTTTTGGCTGAGAGAGCCAAGAAGCCAACTATTTTAAAATGTATTTCCCTAAGAGCCATATATCCATCTTCTTCCGCTTATTAATCAATCAATCAATGTTTACTTATATAGCCCTAAATCACTAGTGTCTCAAAGGGCTGCACAAACCACTAAAGGCAAGGAAAACTCACACCCAGTGGGACGTCGGTGACAATGATGACTATGAGAACCTTGGAGAGGAGGAAAGCAATGGATGTCGAGCGGGTCTAACATGATACTGTGAAAGTTCAATCCATAATGGATCCAACACAGTCGCGAGAGTCCAGTCCAAAGCGGATCCAACACAGCAGCGAGAGTCCCGTTCACAGCGGAGCCAGCAGGAAACCATCCCAAGCGGAGGCGGATCAGCAGCGCAGAGATGTCCCCAGCCGATACACAGGCAAGCAGTACATGGCCACCGGATCGGACCGGACCCCCTTCACAAGGGAGAGTGGGACATAGGAGAAAAAGAAAAGAAACGGCAGATCAACTGGTCTAAAAAGGGAGTCTATTTAAAGGCTAGAGTATACAAATGAGTTTTAAGGTGAGACTTAAATGCTTCTACTGAGGTGGCATCTCGAACTGTTACCGGGAGGGCATTCCAGAGTACTGGAGCCCGAACGGAAAACGCTCTATAGCCCGCAGACTTTGATAGCTAAAAAGTATGCTCAAAACTTAAAGCATAACAAAAAGAAGAGTCAGCTCGTATCTCAAAACACTTGTTTAGTTTTGGCGCCTCTGTGCATGTCTCTTTTGAATTATTTTACATTTGTGCGTAATCAGATGAACGCAATGTGTTGATCGTCCAGGCCTATTGGTTCTCAACCTTTTTTCAGTGATGTACCCCCTGTGAAAATTTTTTTCAATTCAAGTACCCCCTAATCAGAGCAAAGCATTTTTGGCTGAAAAAAAATATTAAGTAGTAAAATAAGGCACTGTGTCATCAGTTTCTGATTCATTATCAATCAATCAATCAATGTTTACTTATATAGCCCTAAATCACTAGTGTCTCAAAGGGCTGCACAAACCACCACGACATCCTCGGTAGGCCCACATAAGGGCAAGGAAAACTCACACCCAGTGGGACGTCGGTGACAATGATGACTATGAGAACCTTGGAGAGGAGGAAAGCAATGGATGTCGAGCGGGTCTAACATGATACTGTGAAAGTTCAATCCACAATGGATCCAACACAGTCGCGAGAGTCCAGTCCAAAGCGGATCCAACACAGCAGCGAGAGTCCCGTTCACAGCGGAGCCAGCAGGAAACCATCCCAAGCGGAGGCGGATCAGCAGCGCAGAGATGTCCCCAGCCGATACACAGGCAAGCAGTACATGGCCACCGGATCGGACCGGACCCCCTCCACAAGGGAGAGTGGGACATAGAAGAAAAAGAAAAGAAACGGCAGATCAACTGGTCTAAAAAGGGAGTCTATTTAAAGGCTAGAGTATACAAATGAGTTTTAAGGTGAGACTTAAATGCTTCTACTGAGGTGGCATCTCGAACTGTTACCGGGAGGGCATTCCAGAGTACTGGAGCCCGAACGGAAAACGCTCTATAGCCCGCAGACTTTTTTTGGGCTTTGGGAATCACTAATAAGCCGGAGTCCTTTGAACGCAGATTTCTTGCCGGGACATATGGTACAATACAATCGGCAAGATAGGATGGAGCTAGACTGTGTAGTATTTTATACGTAAGTAGTAAAACCTTAAAGTCACATCTTAAGTGCACAGGAAGCCAGTGCAGGTGAGCCAGTACAGGTGTAATGTGATCAAACTTTCTTGTTCTTGTCAAAAGTCTAGCAGCCGCATTTTGTACCAACTGTAATCTTTTAATGCTAGACATGGGGAGACCCGAAAATAATACGTTACAGTAATCGAGGCGAGACGTAACAAACGCATGGATAATGATCTCAGCGTCTTTAGTGGACAGAATGGAGCGAATTTTTGCGATATTACGGAGATGAAAGAAGGCCGTTTTAGTAACGCTTTTAATGTGTGCCTCAAAGGAGAGAGTTGGGTCGAAGATAATACCCAGATTCTTTACCGTGTCGCCTTGTTTAATTGTTTGGTTGTCAAATGTTAGAGTTGTATTATTAAATAGAGGTCGGTGTCTAGCTGGACCGATAATCAGCATTTCCGTTTTTTTGGCGTTGAGTTGCAAAAAGTTAGCGGACATCCATTGATTAATTTCATTAAGACACGCCTCCAGCTGACTACAATCCGGCGTGTTGGTCAGCTTTAGGGGCATGTAGAGTTGGGTGTCATCAGCATAACAGTTAAAATTAAAGTTAAAATGCATAACAGTGCAAAATACTGCTCATATTTAGTGTTCTTTCTTGAACTATTTGGGAAAAAAAGATGTAAAAATAACTAAAAACTTGTTGAAAAATCAACAAGTGATTCAATTATAAATAATTAAAATGCCATCTATGGGGATTGTAATAGAGATCCATCTGGGTTCATGAACTTAATTGTAAACATTTCTTCTTAAAAAAAGAAATCTCTAACATCAATATTTATGGAACATGTCCACAAAAAATCTAGGTGTCAACACTGAATATTAAATTATTGCATTTCTTTTCAGCGTTTATGAACTTACATTCATATTTTGTTGAAGTATTATGCAATAAATATATTTATAAAGGATTTTTGAATTGTTGCTATTTTTAGATTTTTTTTTTTTTTTTAAATCTCACGTACCCCTTGGAATACTTTCAAGTACCCCCATTTGAGAACCACTGGTCTAGGCCACGGGTCCCCAAACGTTTTGACTCGGGGGCAACATTTGGTAAAAACAATTTGGAAAAATGCATTTTTAGACGATATGATTTGCCTGAGAGGCTAGAAAACATCGAGTAACAAGCAGTAGAAAATGGATTATAAAGCACAGATGTAAAAAAATAATCATGTAAAAAATATATGGCCGTAGTTTGGGGACCCCTGGTCTAGACGAGCCTTACCCAACATTGGTTGGTACCGCCGTATCAGTCACAAGATTTCAGTGGGGTCACAAGGTAATTGTGGAAAACTACAAACCTTGTTTCCATATGAGTTGGGAAATTGTGTAAGATGTAAATATAAACGGAATACAATGATTTGCAAATCATTTTCAACCCATATTCAGTTAAATATGCTACAAAGACAACATATTTGATGTTCAAACTGCTAAACATTTTTTTTTTTTTGCAAATAATCATTGACTTTAGAATTTCATGCCAGCAACACACCTGGGCCCGAGCTCACCTAAGATGGACTGATGCAAAGTGGAAAGGTGTTCTGTGGTCTGACGAGTCCTCATTTCAAATTATATTTGGAAACAGAGGACGTGGTGTCCTCCGGAACAAAGAGGAAAATAACCATTTGGATTGTTATAGGCGCAAAGTCCAAAAGCCAGCATCTGTGATGGTATGGGGGTGTATTAGTGCCCAAGGCATGGGTAACTTACACATCTGTGAAGGCACCATTAATGCTGAAAGGTCCATACAGGTTTTGGAGCAACATATGTTGTCATCCAAGCAACATTATTATGGACGCCCCTGCTTATTTCAGCAAGAAAAGTGTTACAACAGCATGGCTTCGCAAAACAAAGAGTGCGGGTACTTTGTAAATTATGGTGGAAAACAAGTATTTGGTCAACCGTTCAAAGCTCTCACTGATAGAAGGAGGTTTTGGCTCAAAATCTCACGATACATGGCCCCATTCATTCTTTCCTTAACACGGATCAATCGTCCTGTCCCCTTAGCAGAAAAACAGCCCCAAAGCATGATGTTTCCACCCCCATGCTTCACAGTAGGTTTGGTGTTCTTGGGATGCAACTCAGTGTTCTTCTTCCTCCAAACACGACAAGTTGAGTTTATACCAAAATGGATACATGAATGTCATGTGGTCAGATGAAACTTTTTGGTATAAACTCAACTTGTCGTGTTTGGAGGAAGAAGAATACTGAGTTGCATCCCAAGAACACCACACCTACTGCGAAGCATGGGGGTTGGAAACATCATGCTTTGGGGCTGTTTTTCTCCTAAGGGGACAGGACGACTGATCCGTGTTAAGGAAAGAATGAATGGGGCCATGTATCGTGAGATTTTGAGCCAAAACCTCCTTCCATCAGTGAGAGCTTTGAATGGTTGACCAAATACTTATTTTCCACTATAATTTAAAAATGAATTCTTTAAAATTCCTACAATGTGAACTCCTGTATTTTTTTTTTCACATTCCGTCTCTCACAGTTGAAGTGTACCTATGATGAACATTACAGACCTCTGTCATCTTTTTAAGTGGGAGAACTTGCACAATCGGGGGCTGACTAAACACCTTTTTGCCCCACTGTACTTGAATTAAAAACATTTTCACAGGGGGTACGTCACTGAAAAAAAGGCTGAGAACCACTGGCTTAATAGAACTTGTGTTAGGGACAACTATAACTTAAACTAAGAAGGCCTAAGTAAAAACCACTACTAAAGAAACAAACTAACCTCATTACACTTTAATTCAAACCATGTTCTCTGGGGACAAGAAAGGTGGGTGGTATATTTTTCACCTGTGATAAATTACAACTCCAGATAATTTATTAAAATCCTCACTCTGCTGACTCCGGACTGCTGAACTATATTAATATTCATCTGAAAAGCAGACCGCATTTGTGAGATGTATTCTCGACCCCTGTGGAGACTCAGAACAAGGTAAGAGTGAGCATATCGCCATCTGTTCTCGTTACAAAGTGACACAGTCAGCTTTATTTAGTTGTGCAATACATTGCGGATAAGTGCGACATTTATCACGCGCACAATCCCAGTCATAACACAATCCGTGCGTGAGTATTTGATCACCGTCTGCACTCCATTTATCTCAGTCGACGTGCTTAATGCTCCCCTGTCAGAAGACACCGCGCCTCTTCTGTTTGCATGAGAGGAAAACACGGAATACTGATTAATTTAATGGCGATGTTTACACCTTGGATGTAACTTTTTAAGTGCTATTAATAATTGACGGGTTGCTAAAGAGCCGTTTGGAGCGACGCAGCCGAGGGACAAATGTTTTGTTGACAGCGGCGCGGTATTGTGAGCTGTAAGATTTTTTATATCAGTGGGTTTTCATAATTGATGGTGTTACTGCCAGAAATAAAAATCAATGTTCCGACGAGGCCCCCCCCCCCCCGTTTACACCGCACACCAAATCAGAGGTTTTTGTCCTCAAGTGACATGGATTAGACCAGGGGTCGGGAACCTTTTTGGCTGAGAGAGCCAAGAAGCCAACTATTTTAAAATGTATTTCCCTAAGAGCCATATATCCATCTTCTTCCGCTTATCAATCAATCAATCAATGTTTACTTATATAGCCCTAAATCACTAGTGTCTCAAAGGGCTGCACAAACCACTACGACATCCTCGGTAGGCCCAAATAAGGGCAAGGAAAACTCACACCCAGTGGGACGTCGGTGAGAATGATGACTATGAGAACCTTGGAGAGGAGGAAAGAAATGGATGTCGAGCGGGTCTAACATGATACTGTGAAAGTTCAATCCATAATGGATCCAACACAGTCGCGAGAGTCCAGTCCAAAGCGGATCCAACACAGCAGCGAGAGTCCCGTTCACAGCGGAGCCAGCAGGAAACCATCCCAAGCGGAGGCGGATCAGCAGCGCAGAGATGTCCCCAACCGATACACAGGCAAGCAGTACATGGCCACCGGATCGGACCGGACCCCCTCCACAAGGGAGAGTCGGACATAGGAGAAAGAAAAGAAACGGCAGATCAACTGGTCTAAAAAGGAGGTCTATATAAAGGCTAGAGTATACAAATGAGTTTTAAGGTGAGACTTAAATGCTTCTACTGAGGTGGCATCTCGAACTGTTACCGGGAGGGCATTCCAGAGTACTGGAGCCCGAAATGAAAGCGCTCTATAGCCCGCAGACTTTTTTTGGGCTTCGGGAATCACTAATAAGCCGGAGTCCTTTGAACGCAGATTTCTTGCCGGGACATATGGTACAATACAATAGGCAAGATAGGATGGAGCTAGACCGTGTAGTATTTTATACGTAAGTAGTAAAACCTTAAAGTCACATCTTAAGTGCACAGGAAGTGTCCGCATTACTGAAGACGCCGCACCGATCCGCCTGTCGATCTCACGATCCACTCTTCCCCCACTCGTGAACAAGACTCCTAGGTACTTGAACTCCTCCACTTGGGGCAGGGTCTCCTCCCCAACCTGGAGATGGCATTCCACCCTTTTCCGGGCGAGAACCATGGACTCGGACTTGGAGGTGCTGATTCTCATTCCGGTCGCTTCACACTCGGCTGCGAACCGATCCAGCGAGAGCTGAAGATCCCGGTCAGATGAAGCCATCAGGACCACATCATCTGCAAAAAGCAGAGACCTAATCCCGCGGTCACCAAACCGGAACCCCTCAACGCCTTGACTGCGCCTAGAAATTCTGTCCATAAAAGTTATGAACAGAATCGGTGACAAAGGACAGCCTTGGCGGAGTCCAACCCTCACTGGAAATGTGTCCGACTTACTGCCGGCAATGCGGACCAAGCTCTGGCACTGATCATACATTTAGTGGTCAATTGTACGGAATATGTACTGAAAACTGTGCAATCTACTAATACAAGTTTCAATCAATCAATCAAAAAACACATTTTGGTAGAATATTTGGACCGCTACAGAAGAAATTCCCAGATTTCCCTGCAGCACCAACTCTTCCAGGACGCTACAATATAAACAAACGCGATTAATGGTTCCACATCTAACATCCACTGTAATGATACCAAGTACAGGAGTGTATCTAGTCATTAATATTTTTTAGCATCACAAAATCTTTTTTTGATCTTTTTAAATGTATATTATGTTTATATACTCAGGAAATGTGTCCCTGGACACACGATCAGTGCCAGAGCTTGGTCCGCATTGCCGGCAGTAAGTCGGACACATTTCCAGTGAGGGTTGGACTCCGCCAAGGCTGTCCTTTGTCACCGATTCTGTTCATAACTTTTATGGACAGAATTTCTAGGCGCAGTCAAGGCGTTGAGGGGTTCCGGTTTGGTGACCGCAGGATTAGGTCTCTGCTTTTTGCAGATGATGTGGTCCTGATGGCTTCATCTGACCGGTATCTTCAGCTCTCACTGGATCGGTTCGCAGCCGAGTGTGAAGCGACCGGAATGAGAATCAGCACCTCCAAGTCCGAGTCCATGGTTCTCGCCCGGAAAAAGGTGGAATGCCATCTCCGGGTTGGGGAGGAGACCCTGCCCCAAGTGGAGGAGTTCAAGTACCTCGGAGTTTTGTTCACGAGTGGGGGAAGAGTGGATCGTGAGATCGACAGGCGGATCGGTGCGGCGTCTTCAGTAATGCGGACGTTGTACCGATCCGTTGTGGTGAAGAAGGAGCTGAGCCGGAAGGCAAAGCTCTCAATTTACCGGTCGATCTACGTTCCCATCCTCACTTATGGTCATGAGCTTTGGGTCATGACCGAAAGGATAAGATCACGGGTACAAGCGGCCGAAATGAGTTTCCTCCCCCGGTCTTACAATCTCTTAGAGATAGGGTGAGAAGCTCCGTCATCCGAGAGGAACTCAAAGTAAAGTCGCTGCTTCTCCACATCGAGAGGCGCCAGATGAGGTGGTTCGGGTATCTGGTCAGGATGCCACCCGGGGAAAGACCCGGGACACGTTGGGCAGACTATTTCTCCCGGTTGTCCTGGGAACGCCTCGGGATCCCTCGGGAAGAGTTGGACAAAGTGGCTGGGGAGAGGGAAGTCTGGGCTTCCCTGCTTAGGCTGCTGCCCCCGCGACCCGACCTCAGATAAGCGGAAGAAGATGGATGAATATTTTTTGCAAACCAGTAATTATAATCGGCAAATGTGCCGTTGCTGAGTGTCGGTGCTGTCTCGAGCTCGGCAGAGTAAACCGTGTAACAATCTTCCATATCAGTAGGTGGCAGCAGGTAGCTAATTGCTTTGTAGCCGTCGGTAACGACGACGATGGTTTGCAGGTAAAAAAGGTATCCAGCGCTTAAACCAAAAATAAACCAAAGGCGAGTGCCGCTAAGAAAAGGCATGGAAGCTTAGGGATGGCTATGCAAAACGAAGCTGGCTGCAAAGTAAACAAAAACAGAAGGCTGGACGACAGCAAAGACTTACAGCGTGTGGAGCAGACGGCGTCCACAAAGTACATCAGTATATGCCATGACGACACCAAAATAGGAGCGCAAGACAAAAGCTAAAACCGTACACATAGGAAAACACCAACAAACTCAAAATAAGTCACGGCGTGATGTGACAGGTGGTGACGGTACACCTACTTTGAGACAAGAGCTATAGTGATGCATGCTTGGTTATGGTTTGAATTCATGACAGACAGTTGCAAGAACAACTTTTTATCGTCAATGTCGGCTTAAATTTTTTATGATTTCTGCTGGGGTTGCGCCCCGGGATTTTTTCAATGAAAAAAATATGACTTGGCTCAGAAAAGGTTAAAAAACACTGGGTTAGAGCACGTTTGACCGTTAGGAGGCCACGGGGAAGACCCAGGACACGTTGGAGAGACTATGTCTCCCGGCTGGCCTGGGAACGACTCGGGATCCCCCGGGAGGAGCTGGACAAAGTGGCTAGGGAGAGAGTAGTCTGGGCTTCTCTGCTTGGGCTGCTGCCCCCGCGACCCGACCTCAGATAAGCGGAGGACGATGAACATATTAGATGTTTCACTTGAAGAATATTGCCAAAAATGTAACCATATACCTACCGTAGCTTTATAGAAAAAAAAAGGTGAATCAGGCCTGAATAATCCTGATTTACTGCTTCAAGGCAATCTGTGATCATCACCAGATGTGCGTTATTCCCCTTTCCCGCAAGAGCAATTTTATTATGCTGATGAGCATCGCGTCCTCATGGAAAAACCATTAGAGTAAATATATGCAAATAAAGTGCTCCAGTCTTACAATTCGGAGGCCCAAGGGTAAAAAAAAAAAACTGAGCTTTAATGTTTTCATTGAATGAGAATTTCCTCACTTAGTATCGGGGTCGACAAAAGCCCTTGCACTTCTTTATGCAGACAATAGTTTAGTTTTTTTTTAATTGATGAATTCATTATGTTGCTCGGGAAAAAAATATTTATGAAGAATGAACCAAAGACATGCACCTGGGGATAGGTTGATTGGCAACACTAAATTGGCCCTAGTGTGTGAATGTTGTCTGTCTATCTGTGTTGGCCCTGCGATGAGGTGGCGACTTGTCCAGGGTGTACCCTGCCTTCCGCCCGATTGTAGCTGAGATAGGCGCCAGCGCCCCTGAAAGGGAATAAGCGGTAGAAAAAAGAATGGATGGATGGATGATTGGCAACACTAAATTGGCCCTAGTGTGTGAATGTTGTCTGTCTATCTGTGTTGGCCCTGCGATGAGGTGGCGACTTGTCCAGGGTGTACCCTGCCTTCCGCCCGATTGTAGCTGAGATAGGCGCCAGCGCCCCCCGTGACCCCGAAAGGGAATAAGCGGTAGAAAATGGATGGATGGATGGAAAGAAATGCTCTCTTTGGAGTTGGTTCTGAGTGATGTAGTTTCCGGATCGTAGGGCGCACCGGATTATAAGGCGCAGTGCCGATGAGCGGGTCTAGTCAGGTCTAGTCAGGTCTTTTTCCGTACAAAAAAGACACACCAGAGAATAGCGTGCATTAAAGGGGTCGATTTTTATTTATTTTATTTTTTTTACATGTAAAACACTTCCTTATGGTCTACATCAGTGGTCCCCAACATTTTTGTAGCTGCGGACTGTTCAACGCTTGATAATTTGTCCCTTGGCCGGGCGGGGTGAGAAGGGGGGGGGATTTTTTTTTTTTTTTTGTCATGAAAAAGGGAGGTTTTTTGGGTTGGTGTACTAATTGTAAGTGTATCTTCATCCATCCATCCATCTTCTTCCGCTTATCTGAGGTCGGGTCGCGGGGGCAGCAGCCTAAGCAGGGAAGCCCAGACTTCCCTCTCCCCAGCCACTTCGTCCAACTCTTCCCGAGGGATCCCGAGGCGTTCCCAGGACAACCGGGAGAAATAGTCTTCCCAACGTGTCCCGGGTCTTCCCCCGGGTGGCATCCTGACCAGATGCCCGAACCACCTCATCTGGCTCCTCTCGATGTGGAGGAGCAGCGGCTTTACTTTGAGTTCCTCCCGGATGACGGAGCTTCTCACCCTATCTCTAAGAGATTGTAAGACCGGGGGAGGAAACTCATTTCGGCCGCTTGTACCCGTGATCTTATCCTTTCGGTCATGACCCAAAGCTCATGACCATAGGTGAGGATGGGAACGTAGATCGATCAGTAAATTGAGAGCTTTGCCTTCCGGCTCAGCTCCTTCTTCACCACAACGGATCGATACAACGTCCGCATTACTGAAGACGCCGCACCGATCGATCTCACGATCCACTCTTCCCTCACTGGTGAACAAGACTCCGAGGTACTTGAACTCCTCCACTTGGGGCAGGGTCTCCTCCCCAACCCCGGAGATGGCACTCCACCCTTTTCCGGGTGAGAATTTTAAACCCAATTACGTGAAATTACATAACCTCCCCCGGAACACCAGACAGTAACTCACGGAACTCTAGCGTGCCGCGGCACAGTGGTTGAAAAACACTGCTCTAAACACACCCCCCCCCCAGGGATTTTGGGATTTTACCATCTACAGTTCATAATATCATTTATTGCATTTTCGTTTGGACTTCAGTCACACATATACCAATATTTTGGGACCGGTACAAAAATGTATTCAGCTACTTTTGTAAATAAAGGGGACCACAGAAATTTTTATTATTGGCTTTATTTTAACAACAAATTTTAGGGTACATTAAACATATTTTTCATTTTATTTTTGCAAAAATGTATACAGTATATCTATTTTTAGATTGCTATTTTTATCTTTGGTATGAACATTATTATGTAACAAAAGTTATTAGCACCGTTCCGCCTGTCGATCTCACGATCCACTCTTCCCCCACTCGTGAACAAGACTCCTAGGTACTTGAACTCCTCCACTTGGGGCAGGGTCTCCTCCCCAACCCGGAGATGGCATTCCACCCTTTTCCAGGCGAGAACCATGGACTCGGACTTGGAGGTGCTGATTCTCATTCCGGTCGCTTCACACTCGTTTGCGAACCGATCCAGTAAGAGCTGAAGATCCCGGTCAGATGAAGCCATCAGGACCACATCATCTGCAAAAAGCAGAGACCTAATCCTGCGGTCACCAAACCGGATCCCCTCAACGCCTTGACTGCGCCTAGAAATTCTGTCCATAAAAGTTATGAACAGAATCTATGCTCTCGGCAGGGTTCTTGAGGGTGCATGGGAGTTTGCCCAACCAGTCTACATGTGCTTCGTGGACTTGGAGAAGGCATTCGACCGTGTCCCTCGGGAAGTCCTGTGGGGAGTGCTCAGAGAGTATGGGGTATCGGACTGTCTTATTGTGGCGGTCCGCTCCCCGTATGATCAGTGTCAGAGCTTGGTCCGCATTGCCGGCAGTAAGTCGAACACATTTCCAGTGAGGGTTGGACTCCGCCAAGGCTGTCCTTTGTCACCGATTCTGTTCATAAGTGTATCTTGTGTTTTTTTGTATTGATTAAATAAAAAAAAATACAAAATAAAAAATTATAAAAAACAATTCTCCGGCCCAATGGCTGGGGACCATTGGTCTACATGACATGTACTGGTGGTTCTTTGGTCAAAACGTTGCATAGATTATGTTTTACTGATCATCTTGAAGCCGCTTTCTGTCATTTGCCTCAGGATGCGCCGTTTTGTGGGCGGTCTTATTTACGTGGCTCAACTTCGACAGCATCTTTTTTCCATCATCTTTGTTGTAGCGGTGTAGCGTGCAAGGACGGGAGTGGAAAAACTCTAAAAAGATGGAGCTAACTGATTTAATGACATTCAGACGTTACTTAAATCAACAATACAGCAACATCTCCTCATCCGTGGCTCACTAGTGCAATAACAACGCCGAAAGAGTGTCCCGTAAAAATACGTCTAAAACGGAACTCTCTAATCACTAAACTTCCTTGGGTGAATCATTTAAACTCACTACACCGGTATGTTTTAGCGCTTTTATGGCGAGTTTATTGACGGATAAACAAGAACTCTACACTACTTTTGTCACACCTGGACATGGATTATTTTTGCTTCTTCGATGCAAGGAGAATACGGGACGAGCCAGACGTGACTGTGAGTACATGGTTGTTTATTTGGAATACTAAATACAAAAATAAAACAAACTAAGGACGCTCACAAAGAGGTACAAAAACTTGGCTACAAAAATACAAAGAGGAAAACAAAACAACTGCTCGATGGCATGAAAGACAATGAACTAAACTTAAACTTGCACTGTGGCAGAACTATGAAAAACTAACAAAAACACTTACTGTGACCGGTACAAGGGGCATGGATAGCAAGGCATGAGGCAGAATGTAAAAATCCCGGAACGATAAACAGAAAGCAAGTGACATAAATAGTGGCCGTGGTAACTAGAAACAGGTGTGAGAGGCTGATGATCGGGGCGTGACTAGGGGAAACAGGTGGAAACTAATGAGTAGCTATGGTAACAAAAACAAACCAGGAAGTGAAAAAAACGGAACAAGAGTCCAGAAAACAAAACAAAACACGATCAAACATAAAACCAGATTTATAGGGGTGACAACTTTGTATTAGAAACGCCAACATCGCCGGACGAATGTGTCATAACAAGAAGATACAGAAAAATAAGCAGCTTGTCGACTACCGTGTCAACACATTTTCAGGACTCATGCAGATCCCAAATACAGATCAGCAGGTACCACAAGGTTATAAAAGTTGGTTTTGCGTAATATTGCGAAACAAAACGCCAGATAATACTCGTATGTTGAAGCACAGTACAAACCTTTAAGCCAGGGGTGTTAGGACTGGTTGGCATAGTGATGCCAAATTGGTCCCTTTGTGGATGCGTCGGCATGAACACAGCAACGGTAAGTTTAAATGATTTATTACACTTAACAAAAACAGACTATGAACAAAAACACTGGAGCTAACAGACCAAAATAAACCAAGGGCGCTAGCATGAGAGCTAGGAATAGAAAATACAAAAACTATACTTGGCACGAAGCACAAAAAAAAAAGTAAAGAAAAACATTCAGCATGAAAGCTGGAATATCGAGTGGCTTAGCATAAGAGCTAGCGAGAAAATACATACGGGTAGTAGACAGTCGTGAATGTTGCTCGAAGGCAAATTAGAGTCCCAGAAAGAATAACGAAAAGGGACGGGCTTAAATAGGGGAGTAATTAAAAAGTGAAGTGAAGTGAATTATATTTATATAGCGCTTTTCTCTAGTGACTCAAAGCGCTTTACATTGTGAAACCCAATATCTAAGTTACATTTAAAGCAGTGTGGGTGGCACTGGGAGCAGGTGGGTAAAGTGTCTTGCCCAAGGACACAACGGCAGTGACTAGGACGGCGGAGCGGGAATCGAACCTGCAACCCTCAAGTTGCTGGCACGGCCGCTCTACCAACCGAGCTAAGTCATCCCTATTTGCAAAATTCAACATATTTCATTCAAAATCATTTAAATCAAGGGGAACATTTAATTTTGTTCTATATATTTATATTTAGTTTGGCGTTTTGTAATCCAACCACAACTTAGATTACTTGGAAGAAAAAAGGTACTATCTGGCAACAGATCCAGGCATATTTAAGAGGTAGAAGTCAAAAACAAAATAAAAATAAAAAGTTGGTAAATATATCTCAGTCAATGTGTGTTTTTTTACCTTACTGTACACCTTCCCTTCCTCCTCTAAAAACTACTTTTTTTATGAAGCAAGCACCAGATATGATATCGAAAAAGTAAACTTCAATTTCAACATTTCAATTTCAATTTTTTTGCTTTTTTCTGTGGAAAAAACAACAACAAAATGACAGTGAGTGAATGTTTAGGGGCTGCAAAAAGGATCTTGAATTCCACTGAAGTGAACGTTACTGTGAAATGATGTGCTTTGGAAGCAGTAATACCATCCATCCATTTTCTACCGCTTGTCCTGTTTGGGGTCGCGCGGGGGGGTTGCTGAAGCCTATCCCAGCTGCACCCGGGCGGAAGGCGCCGCACACCCCGGACAAGTCGGCACCTCATGACAGGGCCAACACAGACAGACAGACAACACCCACACCCACAAAAAGTGACAGGTGTGCAGAAACCGTGATTAGCAGGTGGGATCAATTAGCAACCATGGTGACGGACTAAACAGGAAGTAAGAGTGTAGAACAACAGTGATACAACAACTGGAAGTATAAACCATATGTGGTGATCGCAACAAGGGGTGTCAAACTCAAATACAGAGTGGGCCAAAATTTAAAACCGAACAAAGCTGCGGGCCGAGGTTGAACGAATTAACCTTTTTAATAGGGACCCAAACAAGTTTTGCATTGAATATTGAACAAGCAAGGCTTATATAACTTTATAGTGACATGCAAAAAATCGAGTTTCCACGGATGAGGAAATGTTGCTCCGTTGTTGATTTAAGTAAAGTCTGAATGTCATTAAAACAGTTAGCTCCATCTTTTGACACTTCTTCCACTCCCGTCCTTGCACGCTACACCGCTACAACAAAGATGACGGAAAAAAGATGCTGTCGAAGTTGAGCCACGTAAATAAGACCGCCCACAAAACAACGCATCCTGAAGCAAATGTCAGAAAGCGGCTTCAAGATGATCTGTAAAACATAATCTATGCAACGTTTTGACCAAAGAACCACCAGTACATGTCATGTAGACCAGGGGTGTCAAACTCAAATACAGAGTGGGTCAAAATTTAAAACCGAACAAAGCCATGGGCCGAGGTTGAACAAATGAACCTTTTAATAGGGACCCAAACAAGTTTTGCATTGAATATTGAACAAGCAAGGCTTATATAACTTTATAGTGACATGCAAAAATCGAGTTTCCACGGATGAGGAAATGTTGCTCCGTTGTTGATTTAAGTAAAGTCTGAATGTCATTAAAACAGTTAGCTCCATCTTTTGACACTTCTTCCACTCCCGTCCTTGCACGCTACACCGCTACAACAAAGATGACGGAAAAAAGATGCTGTAGAAGTTGAGCCACGTAAATAAGACCGCCCACAAAACAACGCATCCTGAAGCAAATGTCAGAAAGCGGCTTCAAGATGATCTGTAAAACATAATCTATGCAACGTTTTGACCAAAGAACCACCAGTACATGTCATGTAGACCAGGGGTGTCAAACTCAAATACAGAGTGGGTCAAAATTTAAAACCGAACAAAGCCGTGGGCCGAGGTTGAACAAATGAACCTTTTAATAGGGACCCAAACAAGTTTTGCATTGAATATTGAACAAGCAAGGCTTATATAACTTTATAGTGACATGCAAAAATCGAGTTTCCACGGATGAGGAAATGTTGCTCCGTTGTTGATTTAAGTAAAGTCTGAATGTCATTAAAACAGTTAGCTCCATCTTTTGACACTTCTTCCACTCCCGTCCTTGCACGCTACACCGCTACAACAAAGATGACGGAAAAAAGACGCTGTCGAAGTTGAGCCACGTAAATAAGACCGCCCACAAAACAACGCATCCTGAAGCAAATGTCAGAAAGCGGCTTCAAGATGATCTGTAAAACATAATCTATGCAACGTTTTGACCAAAGAACCACCAGTACATGTCATGTAGACCAGGGGTGTCAAACTCAAATACAGAGTGGGTCAAAATTTAAAACCGAACAAAGCCATGGGCCGAGGTTGAACAAATGAACCTTTTAATAGGGACCCAAACAAGTTTTGCATTGAATATTGAACAAGCAAGGCTTATATAACTTTATAGTGACATGCAAAAATCGAGTTTCCACGGATGAGGAAATGTTGCTCCGTTGTTGATTTAAGTAAAGTCTGAATGTCATTAAATCAGTTAGCTCCATCTTTTGACACTTCTTCCACTCCCGTCCTTGCACGCTACACCGCTACAACAAAGATGACGGAAAAAAGACGCTGTCGAAGTTGAGCCACGTAAATAAGACCGCCCACAAAACAACGCATCCTGAAGCAAATGTCAGAAAGTGGCTTCAAGATGATCTGTAAAACATAATCTATGCAACGTTTTGACCAAAGAACCACCAGTACATGTCCTGTAGACCAGGGGTGTCAAACTCAAATACAGAGTGGGTCAAAATTTAAAACCGAACAAAGCCGTGGGCCGAGGTTGAACAAATGAACCTTTTAATAGGGACCCGAACAAGTTTTGCATTGAATATTGAACAAGCAAGGCTTATATAACTTTATAGTGACATGCAAAAAATCGAGTTTCCACGGATGAGGAAATGTTGCTCCGTTGTTGATTTAAGTAAAGTCTGAATGTCATTAAATCAGTTAGCTCCATCTTTTGACACTTCTTCCACTCCCGTCCTTGCACGCTACACCGCTACAACAAAGATGACGGAAAAAAGATGCTGTCGAAGTTGAGCCACGTAAATAAGACCGCCCACAAAACAACGCATCCTGAAGCAAATGTCAGAAAGCGGCTTCAAGATGATCTGTAAAACATAATCTATGCAACGTTTTGACCAAAGAACCACCAGTACATGTCATGTAGACCAGGGGTGTCAAACTCAAATACAGAGTGGGTCAAAATTTAAAACCGAACAAAGCCGTGGGCCGAGGTTGAACAAATGAACCTTTTAATAGGGACCCAAACAAGTTTTGCATTGAATATTGAACAAGCAAGGCTTATATAACTTTATAGTGACATGCAAAAATCGAGTTTCAAATAATAATAATTAAAAAATATCAATAGCATATCAAATAAAATTAAAATTGAATGCCTCTTTTCGGCGGCGGGGTTGAGGTGGACGGGGTTTGGTGATAGTATACTGTAGCGTTCCGGAAGAGTTAGTGCTGCAAGGCGTTCTGGGTATTTGTTCTGTTGTGTTTATGTTGTGTTACGGTGCGGATGTTCTCCCGAAATGTGTCTTTTTTTTTTTTGGTGTGGGTTCACAGTGTGGCGCATATTTGTAAACAGTGTTAAAGTTGTTTATACGGCCACCCTCAGTGTGACCTGTATGGCTGTTGACCAAGTATGCCTTGTGACTGGGCCGGCACGCTGTTTGTATAGAGGAAAAGTGGACGTGGAGACAGGTTGGAGAGAACGCCAAAGGCGGTGCCTTTAAACCCCCCCCCACCAAATATTGTTGTCCGGGATGAAATTCGGGAGTCTCCCGGGAAAATCGAGAGGGTTGGCAAGTAAGAGTGTTAGCGGTGTTACAGCAGCGGTCCAGCTCTAATGTTAATTTGATATTGCCTCAAGGGCCAAGTGAAATTACACGGGGGCCAGAGTTTGACACCCATGCTTTAAGCGGTTTAGATTGATTGATTGAGAAGCGTATTGACATTTTAAAGAATTTAATCCATGTAATGCTTTAAAATGGCAAATGGATGGCACAAAGAGCCAAAAGGCTTGTTTCCATTGCGGTCCATTAAATATGTATCACATTTGATACATTCAATAATAAAAGATATATAACTTGTAACATGTATATAAAAAATATGTTTAAAAAAATTATAAAATATGACACATACACAGTATACATGCGTGGCTTCATAGCTAACCAAAGTCATACTACAACATTTTTAATAGATTTCTGAGTGCCGTGTGTAATGTTCTGTATTTTCAAATGGAACATAACATTTCGATGTTGTTTTCTTGAGTCGTATTGCAGTCTACTCGTATCTCCTATTTGTGACTGCCGTCATATTGCAGGCCACACGTATCTCTTATGTGTGGCTGCCATCGACTGGTCACACTTATCATTTCGCCATGTACCAAATAGAATAGCTTCAAGGTTGGTAAGCACAACCGAAATGATTCCGTACATTATGCGCACTGGGTTAAAAGGCGCACTGTGAAAGGATTTTAAGTTGTGCCTTAGAGTACGAAAAATATTGTATGTGTGTGCGTTATACCATGGGTGATGTTGTCCATTTGTAGTTACTATCATAATTTGATAAAGTATTGGAACTATACTATCGCAGTGTAATCACAGTGACCATCCCAGTCTCACAGTGAGGTAACAGAGCCATGTTATTTTCATGTCTTGTCCCAATTATTACACTGGACATGCAACACGATAAGTAATGACTAATTCCACTTTTAATCAAAGTGTTAAAAATAATGTTCAAAATATTAAACATGCTCATGCATTTGAATCAATCCATCCATTTTCTCTACCGCACTTTATTTATTTTTTTTTTTTTTTAGGCCTTGCCCTCCTGGGGGTTCTTCAGACCACCAAGCACCGACATGAAAGCCTGTTTCAGGGTTACGATATTTTTTTTATTTTTCAATAAGCAATTGTATTTTTCTCTTTCGTTCTCGCTCGCACTCTGGCTCCTGCTCCAACCCCGTCTCTCCTCCTGACTGCTGCTTATAACAGAGCGACAGGCGATTAGATAACAAGGCCCAGGTGGGTTGTCTACGCACCTGTCGCTGATTTCGAGGCCGGTCCTTGCACACCCTGCTTTGCTGCAGGCCCGCAGGCCACGCCCCCTCCACAGTTAGCTTCAGAATATCAATGTTATTACAAAGAATATACTCTAGAAATGTTGGTCTTACTTAGAAATGCACGCGCTTAGTTGTGTTCAGTGTTGAAAAAAAAAAATTATATGGCTCTTACGGAAATACATTTTAAAATATTCGGATTCTTGGCTCTCTCAGCCAAAAAGGTTCCCGACCCCTGCACTAGCGTCCAAAATACGGCCCGTGGGCAGTCCCAAATCAATAAAAATAAATAAATAAATGTTTTTTTGGTTTTTTTTTGTAATATGTCTTTTCTAATCCATTTTATACCGCTTATTACTCTCGGTTTCCCGTAGCCGCTCAGGCAAATCATATTGTCTTAAAATGCACTTTCCCATCGATAACATGACACCAGCGTCAAGTGAGCGCTCTTTCAGTCAATCAGTGCGCAAAGAAAACAAATTGGAAAAAAAAAAAAATATATATATATATATATATATATATATATATATATATATATATATATAATAAGTAATTTGACCCCCTTAAAATGCTTCAAGGTGCAAGTTAAAGCACTACTATGCAAAGCGAAAGCCATTTATCAACAACATCCAGAAAAAAACGATCTGTAATTTCACCCCCTTAACATGCTTCAAAACTCACCAAATTTTACACACACATTAGGACTGGCGAAAATTGCCATCTAATAAAAAACCAAACCCCAAAAATCAGAAGTAAGCTCTAGCGCCCCCTAAGAAAAAACACGGACAAAACTGCTTATAACTTCTGTTAGGAATGTCGTAGAGACATGAATAAAAAACTTCTATGTAGGTCCAGGGCTTGAGTCTCGGCGGCAGCAGCCAAAGGCGGGCCCGACCAACGCTGCTTGCAGCTTTAATTTTTAATGTTTTCTGCTGGTGGTGCGCTTCAGAATTTTTCCAATGAAAAAAATGTGTTTTGGCTCGAAAAAGGTTGAAAAACACTGACTTATCGTGTTAAGCAATGCCAGCTAAGATTTAACTGAGAGCCAGATGCAGTTATCGAAAGAGCCACATCTGGCTCTAGAGCCATAAGTTCCCTACCCCTGCTCTAAGTGTTACGTAAGTGTTGTAATGCTCGGTGGCGTTAGATGTTCTACTATCTATTACAAGGAGCGAGGCAGAGATACATCCTTAGACGCGCACTGCAGCTACCCAGCTAATTGGATTATAAGACAGTGGAAAATGTAGGTTGCTGCTGAGGGTTTCACGGATGTTTCATTTCTCCCATGTGGGGAAATGAGTTTTACTGACATCAATCAGCTCGGCAAATTAATTGTTAGCTTATTTTTTTTTGGAAAAGACTACGTTCAAATAGCTCTTTCAAAATGCAATGCTTAGAATTATTAAACGCTCCCCAATCACTTGTGTGATGGCAGCTGTGAAATCCCTTGACGGTGTGGCTCCGTGGAACGGACTGAGGGTATTGTACCAATTTAAAGTCTCTTGTTTCTAAGCAATATTTTGGACGAAAAGAAGGGTTTTGATTGGTTCTAAATTGCTGTTTATCAAAGTACTTTTGACGGGTATTCCTGTTTTGATACAATTTATGTCTAAGGTAGCGATAATTACCATGATGGACATCCGAAGTAGGTCATCTTATTACATGCTCCACCTTTTAAGTGATGTGTGTGAGAGACTGAGAAGTAATCCTGCAGAGTAAGGTGGGAGACCAGTGACTTATTGCCCAAGTAGCTGTGCTCTAAGTGACAGCTGGAGAGCACTCTCAATTCTCCACATGTGCCCATGCAATATTAAATTCATCTTAGTAAGCACATGCAAAAATAAAGTGGTCAATGCTCCAACAGCCCTTTTGCACAGCTTTTACATGAATACAGTATAATGCAGGCCGCCCTACAGTACCACTCCATCAGAAATAATCGGGATTTTTTATTTACGTACCTTTCAGCATTAATGGCTTCACATATTTGTAAGTTACCCATGCCTTGGGCACTAATACACCCCCATACCATCACAGATGCTGGCTTTTGAATTCTGTGCCGAGAACAAGGCGTATGGTTCTTTTCCTCTTTGTTCCGGAGGACACGACGTCCATAGTTTCCCCCAAAAATTTGAAATGTGGACTTCTCAGACCACAGAACACTTTTCCACTTTGCATCAGTCCATCATAGATGAGATCGGGCCCAGTGAAGCAGGCGGTGTTTCTGGGTGTTGTTGATAAATGGCTTTCGCTTTGCGTAGTAGAGTTTAGTAACACTTTGGTATGGGGAACACATATTTACCATTGATTAGTTGCTTATTAGCATAGAATTTAGTAACATTTGGCTCTTAATTAATCATTAATTACTTATTAATGCATTTTTCTACATGGCCTTATTATACAACCAGTAAGCCATTAACTAAGAGTTTTTGCTCAATAACCTCAGAATTATTGCTCATTAGTAACCCTAACCTTTATGTGTTCCCCTAGTGTCCAAATAACTCAAAATATGTTTTACTTTAATAAGCAACTAATCAAAGACCTACTGAAAGCCACTACTAGCGACCACGCAGTCTGATAGTTTATATATCAATGATGAAATATTAACATTGCAACACATGCCAATACGGCCTTTTTAGTTTACTAAATTACAATTTTAAATTTCCCACGGAGTTTCTTGTTGAAAACATCGCAGAATGATGACAGAACACTTTTCCACTTTGCATCAGTCCATCATAGATGAGATCGGGCCCAGTGAAGCAGGCGGCGTTTCTGGGTGTTGTTGATAAATGGCTTTCGCTTTGCGTAGTAGAGTTTAGTAACACTTTGGTATGGGGAACACGTATTTACCATTGATTACTTGCTTATTAGCATAGAATTTAGTAAAATTTGGCTCTTAATTAGTCATTAAGTACCTATTATGCCTTTTTCAACATGGCCTAATTAAACAACCAGTAAGCCATTAACTAAGAGTCTTCCCTCAATAACCTCAGAATTATTGCTCATTAGTAACCCTAACCTTTATGTGTTCCCCTAGTGTCCAAATAACTCAAAATATGTTTTACTTTAATAAGCAACTAATCAAAGACCTACTGAAAGCCACTACTAGCGACCACGCAGTCTGATAGTTTATATATCAATGATGAAATATTAACATTGCAACACATGCCAATACGGCCTTTTTAGTTTACTAAATTACAATTTTAAATTTCCCGCGGAGTTTCTTGTTGAAAACATCGCAGAATGATGACAGAACACTTTTCCACTTTGCATCAGTCCATCATAGATGAGATTGGGACCAGTGAAGCAGGCGGCGTTTCTGGGTGTTGTTGATAAATGGCTTTCGCTTTGCGTAGTAGAGTTTAGTAACACTTTGGTATGCGGAACACGTATTCAGCATTAATTAGTTGCTTATTAGCATAGAATTTAGTAAAATTTGGCTCTTAATTAGTCATTATTAAGTACTTATTAATGCCTTTTTCTACATTGCCTTATTATACAACCAGTAAGAGTCTTCCCTCAATAACCTCAGAATTATTGCTCATTAGTAACCCTAACCTTTATATGTTGGCCTACTGAAACCCACTACTGCCGACCACGCAGTCTGATAGTTTATACATCAATGATGAAATATTAACATTGCAACACATGCCAATACGGCCGGTTTAGTTTACTAAATTACAATTTTAAATTTCCCGCGGAGTTTCTTGTTGAAAACGTCGCAGAATGATTACAGAACACTTTTCCACTTTGCATCAGTCCATCATAGATGAGATCGGGCCCAGTGAAGCAGGCGGCGTTTCTGGGTGTTGTTGATAAATGGCTTTCGCTTTGCGTAGTAGAGTTTAGTAACACTTTGGTATGGGGAACACGTATTTACCATTGATTACTTGCTTATTAGCATAGAATTTAGTAACATTTGGCTCTTAATTAGTCATTATTAAGTACTTGATGCCGTTTTCTAAATGGCTTTATTATACAACCAGTAAGCAATTAACTAAGAGTCTTCCCTCAATAACCTCAGAATTATTGCTCATTAGTAACCCTAACCTTTATATGTTCCCCTAGTGTCCAAATAACCCAAAATATGTTTTACTTTAATAAGCAACTAATCAAAGGCCTACTGAAACCCACTACTAGCGACCACGCAGTCTGATAGTTTATATATCAATGATGAAATATTAACATTGCAACACATGCCAATACGGCCTTTTTAGTTTACTAAATTACAATTTTAAATTTCCCGCGGAGTTTCTTGTTGAAAACGTCGCAGAATGATGACGCGGATGATGACAGAACACTTTTCCACTTTGCATCAGTCCATCATAGATGAGATTGGGCCCAGTGAAGCAGGCGGCATTTCTGGGTGTTGTTGATAAATGGCTTTCGCTTTGCGTAGTAGAGTTTAGTAACACTTTGGTATGGGGAACACATATTTACCATTGATTAGTTGCTTATTAGCATAGAATTTAGTAAAATTTGGCTCTTAATTGGTCATTATTAAGTACTTATTAATTCCTTTTTCTACATTGCCTTATTATACAACCAGTAAGAGTCTTCCCTCAATAACCTCAGAATTATTGCTCATTAGTAACCCTAACCTTTATATGTTCCCCAAGTGTCCAAATAACTCAAAATATGTTTTACTTTAATAAGCAACTAATCAAAGACCTACTGAAACCCAATACTGTCGACCACGCAGTCTGATAGTTTATATATCAATGATGAAATATTAACATTGCAACACATGCCAATACGGCCGGTTTAGTTTACTAAATTACAATTTTAAATTTCCCGCGGAGTTTCTTGTTGAAAACGTCGCAGAATGATGACGCGGATGATGACAGAACACTTTTCCACTTTGCATCAGTCCATCATAGATGAGATCGGGCCCAGTGAAGCAGGCGGCGTTTCTGGGTGTTGTTGATAAATGGCTTTCGCTTTGTGTAGTAGAGTTTAGTAACACTTTGGTATGGGGAACACGTATTTACCATTGATTACTTGCTTATTAGCATAGAATTTAGTAAAATTTGGCTCTTAATTAGTCATTATTAAGTACTTGGTGCCTTATTCTACATGGCCTTATTATACAACCAGTAAGCCATTAACTAAGAGTCTTCCCTCAATAACCTCAGAATTATTGCTCATTAGTAACCCTAACCTGTATATGTTCCCCTAGTGTCCAAATAGCCCAAAATATGTTTTACTTTAATAAGCAACTAATCAAAGACCTACTGAAAGCCACTACTAGCAACCACGCAGTCTGATAGTTTATATATCAATGATGAAATATTAACATTGCAACACATGCCAATACGGCCTTTTTAGTTTACTAAATTACAATTTTAAATTTCCCACGGAGTTTCTTGTTGAAAACATCGCAGAATGATGACAGAACACTTTTCCACTTTGCATCAGTCCATCATAGATGAGATCGGGCCCAGTGAAGCAGGCGGCATTTCTGGGTGTTGTTGATAAATGGCTTTCGCTTTGCGTATTAGAGTTTAGTAACACTTTGGTATGCGGAACACGTATTCACCATTAATTAGTTGCTTATTAGCATAGAATTTAGTACAATTTGGCTCTTAATTAGTCATTATTAAGTACTTATTAATGCCTTTTTCTACATGGCCTTATTATACAACCAGTAAGCCATTAACTAAGAGTCTTCCCTCAATAACCTCAGAATTATTGCTCATTAGTAACCCTAACCTTTATATGTTCCCCTAGTGTCCAAATAACCCAAAATATGTTTTACTTTAATAAGCAACTAATCAAAGGCCTACTGAAAGCCACTACTACCGACCACGCAGTCTGATAGTTTATATATCAATGATGAAATATTAACATTGCAACACATGCCAATACAGCCGGTTTATTTTACTAAATTACAATTTTAAATTTCCTGCGGAGTTTCTTGTTGAAAACGTCGCAGAATGATGACGCGGATGATGACAGAACACTTTTCCACTTTGCATCAGTCCATCATAGAAGAGATCGGGCCCAGTGAAGCAGGCGGCGTTTCTGGGTGTTGTTGATAAATGCCTTTCGCTTTGCGTAGTAGAGTTTAGTAACACTTTGGTATGGGTAACACGTATTTACCATTGATTAGTTGCTTATTAGCATGGAATTTAGTAAAATGTGGCTCTTAATTAGTCATTATTAAGTACTTATTAATGCCTTTTTCTACATGGCCTTATTATACAACCAGTAAGAGTCTTCCCTCAATAACCTCAGAATTATTGCTCATTAGTAACCCTAACCTTTATGTGTTCCCCTAGTGTCCAAATAACCCAAAATATGTTTTACTTTAATAAGCAACTAATCAAAGGCCTACTGAAAGCCACTACTTGCGACCACACAGTCTACTAGTTTATATATCAATGATGAAATATTAACATTGCAACACATGCCAATACGGCCGGTTTAGTTTACTAAATTGCAATTTTAAACTTCCCACGAAGTTTGTTGTTGAAAACGTCGCAGAATGATGACGCGGATGATGACAGAACACTTTTCCACTTTGCATCAGTCCATCGTAGATGAGATCGGGCCCAGTGAAGCAGGCGGCGTTTCTGGGTGTTGTTGATAAATGGCTTTCGCTTTGCGTAGTAGAGTTTAGTAAAATTACAATTTTAAATTTCCCGCGGAGTTTGTTGTTGAAAACGTCGCAGAATGATGACGCGTGCGCGTGACGTCTCGGGTTGTAGCAGACATATTACCCCAGCACCACTTACGGGTAAAAGTTGTCTCTTTTCATCGCATAATTACACAGTATTTTGGACATCTGTGTTGCTGAATCTTTTGCAATTTGTTCAATTAATAATGGAGACTATAAAGAAGAATGCTGTTGGTGGAAAGCGGTGGATTGCAGCTGCCTTTAGCACCGAAACACAGCCGGTGTTTGTTTGTTGTGAAGCTTTAACACAGAGCGGTCAAGCGAACATGTTTTTCTACGTCAACCAGCAAGTTTTTGGATGAAAAAATTGTGATATTAAGTCGGCTCTTACCGGATACTTCAGTGGATTATGCGACCTCATCGTGCAACTCAAAAAGGCAGCTGTGATCTTGGCTCCTTGGCTTCTCTCAGAGACACTGTGTTCACCGCAGCCATCCGACTTTCAGGTATGACTTTACAATCTCACTAAAACACTATTAAAACAATGAGCAGATAAGGGATCTTCCAGAATTATCCTAGTAAATGTGTCTAATTACATCTGAAACGCTCACACTGCCGCCGCCTGGATCCGTCGCTTTTTATTTTATTATTTTTTATTTTTTTCTAGTCCTTCACTATTGATATCCTCAGCCACACTGCAAAAAGTCAGTGTTCAAAAACAAGAAAAAAAATAGAAAAATGAGGGGTATTTTACTTGAACTAAGCAAAATTATCTGCCAATAGAACAAGAAAATTCGGCTTGTCAAGACTTTCCAAAACAAGTCAAATTAGCTAACCTCAATGAACCCAAAAATACCTTAAAATAAGTATATTCTCACTAATAAGTGCACTTTTCTTGGTAGAAAAAAAAGAAACATTTTAGCTCAAATGTAGAAAAATATTTTTTTTAATTAAGTAAATGCTAGTGTCGTTATCTTGACATAATGATATGTGCTCGGCGTCATGATATTTTTTTTCATGCTTGAAATAAGAAATTATTACTTTAAAAAAGTAGTTTTATACTTGTGTTTATGACACCGCTTTGAAACAGTTGATATTCTAATTTCAAGCATGTTTCACTTAATATAAGTCAAAAAATCTTTGAAACAAGCTGTAATATCTTACTGAGATCATTTAGGACCAAAACCCTTAAAACAAGTAAAACAGTCTAACATAAAATATGCTTAGTGAGGATTATCTTATCAGACAGAAAATAAGCAAATATCACCCTTATTTGAGATATTTAATCTAACTTAGATTTCAGTTTTTGCAGTGCACAAATCTTTCATCCTCGCTCAAATTAATGTGGAAATTGTTGTTTTCTCGGTCCGAATAGCTCTTTTTGTTAGAGGCTCCCACGGGTGACGTCATTGTCTGCTACTTTCGGTAAAGGCAAAGGTTTTTTATTAGCGACCAAAAGTAGCGAACTTTATCGTTGATGTCCTCTACTAAATTCTTTCTGCAAAAATTTGGCAATATCGCGAAATGATCAAGTATGACACATAGAATGGACCTTTTTTTTTTTTTCTTTTAGTGCCTCACTCTAACTTTCCTCATCCACAAATCTTTCATCCTCGCTCAACTTAATGGGGAAATTGTCGCTTTCTCGGTCCGAATAGCTCCTGCTGCTGGTGGCCATGATTGTAGACAATGTTCAGATGTGAGAAGCTCCACAACCCGTGACGTCACGCGCACATCGTCTGCTACTTCCGGTAAAGGCAAGGCTTTTTTATTAACGACCAAAACTTGCAAACTTTATCGTCGATGTTCTCTACTAAATCCTTTCAGCAAAAATATGGCAATATCGCGAAATGATCAAGTATGACACATAGAATGGACCTGCTATCCCCGTTTAAATAAGAACCTCTCATTTCAGTAGGCCTTTAACGGTGAATATGTTCCCCTTACTAAAGTGTTACCTAGAGTTTTAACTTGCACTTACAGACGTAGCGGCATACTGTAGTCACTGACAGCGGTTTTCTTAAGTGTTACTGAGCCCATGTGGTGATATCCTTTACACGCTGATGTCGGTTTTTGACGCGGTACCGCCTGAGGGATTGAAGGTCCGTAATACCATCGCTTACGTGCAGCGATTTCTCCAAATTCTCTGAACTTTCTGATATTACGATGAGGAGTGCTCATCAATTCTTATTTGGAACATCCCACAGGCGAGGGGGTCCGGATTGAGGCCTATGTAAAATACCTTAGCACACATTAACATGTTACATAGAATCAACAAAACTTGCAACAGAGGGAAGGGAATGGGAGCTTCGGAGGCTGGCTGCTGCTGTTGTATGAGCACTGCTCTACAAGGGGAATCAAGCAATGGAAGGCGTGCAGGTAATATTGATTTTTTCATTTCAAATCTCAAGGGCGAACATACCAAGGTTAGTCATAGTAAGGTCAAATTTAACGTAGCACAAGGAAAGCAGTAGCATACTGCGCACGACTCAAACACAACAGTCGCGTGTAGTGAACAATGGACTTGCCCGTATAAAGCTCTCTAATTAGCGATCAGGGACAGGTGAGTTTCTTGATCGCTCATCAGATAACGGTAAGTACAATCAGGGCACCTAGCAACCAAGCGTTGCTAAGGAACCCCGAAAACAGAAACTAAATCCCAAACTTAGGAGAATTAAACACTAATCTATGGAATCAATAACAAAAAAACAAGACAGGTCATGACAATATGAAGACATTGGAAAATTTGTAATATTTTAAAAAAAAAGTTTTTTAAATATGTGTTTTTAATTTCCCTGAGGGAACTCTTCTGAAGGAATCAATAAAGTACTATCTATATATATATATATATATATATATATATATATCTATATATCTATAGTGAAACCTAGTTGGGGCACACCTGAAAATGACCTGAAGATTTTTTCCCTAACACAAGTGAGAACAATTCAGTTAGAACAGGCGTGTCCAAAGTGCGGCCCGGGGGCCATTTGCGGCCCGCGGGTTATTTTTTAAACGGCCCCACAACACATTTTAAGAATACAATTGAAAATCATTAAAAACACAAAAAGTGGTATAAAAGAGCAAACAGGTGAAATGTAACAAGAAATTGTTGCAATGCTTACTCTTATAACACAAAGCTGTTTCTTTCTTTACAAAATAATAATGAATCAAAATCAACGTCATTTTGAATTATTGACCTATTCAAGGCTCCGATTACGTCACATTAAATATTCCACTTTGAAAATTTTTGGGGGGAAATGTTGCATATTGTGTGTTTTGCCATTTTTTTTAAAAAAAAAGAAGGGCCTAAAACAAACAAAAAACATAAACAACAATAAAACTAATAATTGACAGATAGATCTGAAGTTGATCTCGAGATTATTGTGATAAAAATAAACGGTAAAAAAAAAATATATAATTTATTTTTCTAACACTTTAACGAGTAGGACGTTTTTGTATCCCCAATTATTTTAGTGTGATTTGTTTTTAAGTGACATTGCTCAAAAAATAATAATGAATCAAAATCCAAAATTAAGGCTCCAATTATACAATATCAAATATTCCACCTTAAAAAAAATGTATTGGGTGAAAATATTGCATATTTTGTGTTTTTTCCATTTTTTTTCCCTAATGTTGATCTAGAGATTTAAAACTTGAATAATAATGAAAATAATAATACTGAATAATGACACATTTTTAATATTGTTTTTTTTTTTACCAAAACCATTTGGGGTCCCTGGGATCATAACTGAGTGGAGGCATAAATGTATATTTTTATACATGTATTGGTTTTTAAAATAAAAAATTGTGAAAATGGCCCCCGCTTGCTTTGATTTTTCAGTGTGCGGCCCTCAGTGGAAAAAGTTTGGACACCCCTGGGTTAGAACCTTTAATGAATTGTTGGATACATCTTAAAATACTTTAAAATAAAAGGTATCAGAATATTGATGGATTCAAATCATGATGATTAGGATTATGTCATTTTGAAGGAATTAATTTGAAGGATTATTTAAAAAATAATAATATTGAACGTTTTTAATAACTTGTCTGTGACTAATTGTGTTATTTTGTGGGCTGCCCGGTTTTATGCAAATGAGCCTCTGCTCCTCCCCACCATGTCACCATGGCAATGTTATTATGCGTTACCATGACAATTGCTGAGCACGGCTCCTGTGATAGCCAGTTAAAAGTGACGGATACTGAAAGGTTACAAGCAATTTAAATGTCTTATTTCCATATGTCGCTTTTAAATTTTACATTACCATACAGATGTGAAATCATATACAAGTACAGTACATCAAAAAATAGCGTATGTTGGATATACATTGCCGGATGCTAATGTGTGCATGAATAAGCAAAGTTGGAAGAACGAAAAGCTCATTTTGTCATCAGAATAAGCCCCTTAATATAAACGACTAAACCAAAAAAAAACTGTGAAGTTGGCACTTTGTATAAATCGTAAATAAAAACAGAGTACAATGATTCGCAAATACTTTTCAACCTATACTCAATTGAATAGACTTCCAAGACTTAATGTCCAAACTGGTAAACTTTTTCATGTTTTGCAAATATCAGGAATTTGATGCGTTCAACATGTTTCGAAAAAGCTGGCACTAGTGGCAAAAAAGACTGCCTACATTTAGGAATCAAACACTTATTTGGAACATCCCACAGGTGAACAGGCTAATTGGGAACAGGAAGGTGCCATGATTGGGTTTAAAAGCAGCGTCCATGAAATGCTCAGTCATTCACAAACAAGGATGGGGCGAGGGTCACCACTTTATGAACAAATGCGTGTCCAACAGTTTAAGAACAACATTTCACCACGAGCTATTGCAAGGAATTTAGGGAATACAGCACCTAGGGTCCGTAATATCATCAAAAGGTTCAGAGAATCTGGAGAAATCACTGCACGTAAGCGGCAATGCCTGTGACCTTCGATCCCTCAGGCGGTACTGCATCAAAACCCGACATCAGTGTATAAAGGATATCACCACATGGGATCAGGAACACTTCAGAAAACCCCTGTCAGTAGCTACAGTTTGTCGCTACATCTGTAAGTGCAAGTTAAAACCATACTATGCATAACGAAAGCCATTTATCAACAACACCCAGAAGCACCGTTGGCTTCGCTGTCCCCGAGCTCATCTAAGATGGACTGATGCAAAGTGTAAAAGTGTTCTGTGGTCTGCCGAGTCCACATTTCAAATTGTTTTTGGAAACTGTGGATGTTGTGTCCTCCGGACCAAAGAGGAAAAGAACCATTTGGACTGTTATAGGCCCAAAGTTTAAAAGCCAGCATCTGTGATGAATTAGTGCCCAAGGCATGGGTAACTTACACATCTGTGAAGGCACCATTAATGCTGAAGGTACATACAGGTTTTGGAGCAACATAAGTTGCCATCACAGCAAGGTCTTTTTTATGGACGCCCCTGATTATTTCAACAAGACAATGGCAATCCATGTGTATAGCAAAATAGTGCGGGTACTAGACTGTCCGGCCTATAATCCAGACCTGTCCCCCAATGAAAATGTGTGTTGCACATAATGAAGCCTAAAATACCACAACTGAGACCCCAGACTGTTGAACAACTTAAGCTGTATGTCAAGCAAGAATGGGAAATAATTCCACCTGAAAAGCTTCAAAAATTGCTCTCCTCAGTTGCCAAATGTTTACTGAGTGTTGTTAAAAGGAAAGGCCATGTAACACAGTGGTAAAAATGCCCACGTTCCAACTTTTTATCCGGTTATTCAGATATTGGGTGTCACTATGTAAAAGCGCTTTGAATCATTTGAGAAAAAGCGCTATATAAATATAATTCACTTCACTTCACTTTTTTGCAATTGTAAGTTAATGATTATTTGGAATTTTCTCAGTTCAAACATTAAATGTCTTGTATTTGCAGTCTACTCCAGTGGTTCTCAAATGGGGGTACGCGTACCCCTGGGGGTTCTTGAAGGTCTGCCAAGGGGTACGTGAGATTTTTTTTTTTAAATATTCTAAAAATAGCAACAATTCAAAAATCCTTTATAAATATATTTATTGAATAATACTTCAACAAAATATGAATGTATGTTGATAAACTGGGAAAAGAAATGCAACAATGCAATATTCAGTGTTGACAGCTCGATTTTTTGTGGACATGTTCCATAAATATTGAATTTAAAGATTAATTTTTTTGTGAAGAAATGTTAAGTTAATGAATCCAGATGGATCTCTATTACAATCCCCAAAGAGGGCACTTTAAGTTGATGATTACTTCTATTTGTAGAAATCTTTATTTAGAATTGAATCACTTGTTTATTTTTCAACAAGTTTTTAATTATTTTTATATCTTTTTTTTCCCGCAAATAGTTCAAGAAAGACCACTACAAATGAGCAATATTTTTGCACTGTTATACAATTTAATAAATCAGAAACTGATGACATAGTGCTGTATTTTACTTCGTTATCTCTTTAGGGGCGGTATAGCTCGGTTGGTAGAGTGGCCGTGGCCAGCAACTTGAGGGTTGCAGGTTCGATTCCCGCTTCCGCCATCCTAGTCACTGCCGTTGTGTCTTTGGGCAATACACTCCCAGTGCCACCCACACTGGTTTAAAAATGTAACTTAGATATTGGGTTTCACCATGTAAAGCGCTTTGAGTCACTAGAGAAAAGCGCTATATAAATATAATTCACTTCACTTCACTCTTTTTTTTCAACCAAAAATGCTTTGCTCTGATTAGAGGGGTACTTGAATTTAAAAAAAAATGTTCATCACTGGAAAAAAGGTTGAGAACATAAGTTGAAAACTATTTACAAATCATTGTAGTCTGTTTTTATTTGCAATTTACAAAACGTGCCAACTTCACTGGTTTTGGGGTTTCGTACACGTAACCACATTCACAATTTCTTTTATTCAACCGATTCTTTTTTCTTTTTACTTCCAGAAAAATAGAATAATAGCTAAATAGAGATTTGCAGAGTTATAGGACAGGATAGGACAGAGACGGATGTGTCTCACTGGGTTGCATGCAGTTTTTTTTATAAAACACCAACGTTTAAAAGAGTAATAAACATTACAAATAAAATTAAAGCTGCAAGCAGCGTTGGTCGGGTCCGCCTTTGGCCGCTGCCAAGCCCTGGTGTAAGTCAGACCTACATAGAGGTCTTTGTTTCATGTCTCTACGACATTCCTAACAGAAGTTACAAGCAGTTTTGTCTGGGTTTTTTCCTAGGGGGCGCTGGAGCGCAATTTTGACTTTTGGGGTTTGGTTTTTTATTAGATGGCAATTTTCGCCAGTCCTGATGTGTGTGTAACATTTGGTGAATTTTGAAGCATGTTAAGGGGGTCAAATTACAGATCGGCGTTTCTGGATGTTGTTGATAAATGGCTTTCGCTTTGCATAGTGGAGCTTTAACTTGCACTTTGAAGCATTTTAAGGGGGTCAAATTACAGCTCAAAGAGGCAAAAATGACATTTTTTAGGAAACTTTGCGCAGGGGTTCTTTGAAGGCGCGTAAAATCAAAACCGGAGTAGTAATCCAAATTTTGTTGGATAGTTTTAATCAAAAGGGTTCAATCCCTCTCCTGTGCGAGTTTGAAGCCGAAACGACAAACGCACTCGCAGGAGTTTACGTTTGAAAAAGGTGACGGGTTTTTACAAAACTTTCATTTTGAAGGGGTAATTTTCAACTTCCTGTTGATTTTTGCCGAAGGATGTCAATCATCTAAATGTAGGTCTAAGTGAGACCTACATAGAAGTTTTTGTTTCATGTCTTTCCGGCATTCCTACTGGAAGTTACAAGCAGTTTTGTCTGTGTTTTCTTCCTCGAAGCAGTTTTTGCTGTGTTTTGATCAAAAATTGCGCAAGAGCGCAATTTTGAGTTTAGTTTTTTTTTTTTTCATTAGATCGCAATTTCTGCCAGTCCTGATGTGTGTGCCAAGTTTGGCGAGTTTTGAAGCATTTTAAGGGGGTCAAATTTCAGCTCAAAGAGGCAAAAATTTAATTTTTTGCGAACATTTTGTTTTGAAGGGTTTTTTTCCAACTTCCTGTTGATTTTTGCCCTAGAAGGTAGAATTATGAAATGTAGGTCTAAGTTAGTCCTACGTGACAGTTTTTGTTTCATGTCTGTACGACATTCCTAACGGAAGTTACAAGCAGTCTGTTTTTCTTTTCTTCCTAGGGGGCGCTAGCGGGCAATTTTGATTTTTCTGGTTTGGCTGCCTAATAAGTTGGGAAGGCATGCCGGACCGATGTGGGTGTCAAATTTGGTGAGTTTTGAAGCATGTTAAGGGGGTCAAATTACAGCGCATAGGTGTGGAATAATAATAAAACGCACCAGTTTCAATAGGGTCCTTGGCCCATGGCAAAGGACTCCACAGGAGTCCTTTGCCATGGGCCAAGGACCCTAATAATGCATATAAAGTAAATGTTTTAAGAAGGATCATTACCTTTGCTAGAAGGAAGTAGCGAGTGAGGCCTCCTTCCCGAGCCGACAAGCTACGCTTTTGTGCTGAGGCGGCACGTGAACCGTGTCCAAATTCCGGCGAGTCCCACCAGGACCCCCCCGTGGTGCACTGGGCCGGGGTCCGATGGTGCATCTTGACCTCACTCCCTGACACCTTAAGACTTTGCACTGGACAATGAGCTGACAGCTCAGAGGCCTCATGTCACAACAGTTGCATGACGCTCTCACTAAAAATAGACGTTAGTTCACATCCAAAGAAACTACCAACGCCAGTAAAAAAACATGCAGATGTACTAAAAAGCCAAGCACGTTTCTTTTTTTCTTTTTTTTTGCATTGCAATCAACTTGAAATTGGTCCCAGATGTTGGCTTGGCTTGGCTTGGCACGCCCAGGCCACGCCCCTCTCATGAATATGCAAATCATGAGCTTAGCAGGTGCTTCTTTCCGGCAAAGTCAGCGTGATTGTCAGCCTGTCATTTCCAGAACTGAACGCGGACTGGAATTTGAAAAAAAAAAAAAGAAATTGTCGTATCAGGAAGAACGTTAAAAGCCTACTGGAATGAGATTTTCTTATTTAAACGGGGATAGCAGCTCCATTCTATGTGTCGTACTTGATCATTTCGCCATATTTTTGCTGAAAGGATTGAGTAGAGAACATCAACGATAAAGTTCGCAACGATTGGTCGCTAATAAAAAAGTGTTGCCCGTACCGGAAGTAGCAGACGATGTGTGCGAGCTCCTCACATCTGAACATGGTTTACAATCATGGCCACCAGCAGCGAGGGCGATTCGGACCGAGAAAGCCACGATTTCCCCATTAATTTGAGCGAGTATGAAAGATTTGCAGCAGCGAGGGCGATTCGGACCGAGAGAGCCACGATTTCCCCATTAATTTGAGCGAGGATGAAAGATTTGTGGATGAGGAAAGTGAGAGTGAAGGACTAAAAAAAAAAAAAAAAGGACAAAAGGGCAGTGGGATCGATTCAGATTGGGAAGATGCTGTGAGAGGCGCCGTGGCAGCCGTGGGGGTGGCAGGACCACTCGGCCAGGCCCAACTGCAACGAGGGATAGAGCCATACCGCTTTGAACCCGGTGATAGTCAGGAGGACGCTGTTGATATTGATACTGGAGTACCACACGACATAGATCGCCTTCAGAATACAGAATAGTAAAATATTTTTTATTAATAAACATAATACACTGTACTTTGTGGGTTTTTATCAGCGACCATGTTTAGCGATCTCTGTTCCATAGTAAAGCTTGACTGTCATCTTTCGGGAATGTAAACAATGAAACACCGGCTGTGTTTGTGTTGCTAAAGCCGGCCGAAATACACCGCTTCCCACCTGCAGCTTTCTTCTTTGATGTCTCCATTGTTCATTGAACAAGCTGCAAAAGATTCAGCAACACAGATTTCCAGAATACCGCTTTGACGGTGACGGTCAGGAGGACGCTGCTGATATTGATGCTGGAGTAGCACACAACATAGATCGCCTTCAGAATACAGAATAGTAAAATATTTTTTATTAATAGACATAATACACGGTACTTTGTGGGTTTTTATTAGCGACCGTGTTTAGCGATCTCTGTTCCATAGTAAAGCTTGACTGTCATCTTTCGGGAATGTAAACAATGAAACACCGGCTGTGTTTGTGTTGCTAAAGCCGGCCGAAATACACCGCTTCCCACCTGCAGCTTTCTTCTTTGATGTCTCCATTGTTCATTGAACAAGCTGCAAAAGATTCAGCAACACAGATTTCCAGAATACCGCTTTGACGGTGACGGTCAGGAGGACGCTGCTGATATTGATGCTGGAGTAGCACACAACATAGATCGCCTTCAGAATACAGAATAGTAAAATATTTTTTATTAATAGACATAATACACGGTACTTTGTGGGTTTTTATTAGCGACCGTGTTTAGCGATCTCTGTTCCATAGTAAAGCTTGACGGTCATCTTTCGGGAATGTAAACAATGAAACACCGGCTGTGTTTGTGTTGCTGAAGCCGGCCGCAATAAACCGCTTCTCGCCTGCAGCTTTCTTCTTTGATGTCTCCATTGTTCATTGAACAAGTTGCCAAAGATTCAGCAACACAGATTTCCAGAATACCGCTTTGAACCCGACACTGACGGTGACGGTCAGGAGGACGCTGCTGATATTGATACTGGAGTAGCACATGACATAGATCGCCTTCAGAATACAGAATAGTAAAATATTTTTTATTAATAGACATAATACACTGTACTTTGTGGGTTTTTATTAGCGACCGTGTTTAGCGATCTCTGTTCCATAGTAAAGCTTGACTGTCATCTTTCGGGAATGTAAACAATGAAACACCGGCTGTGTTTGTGTTGCTGAAGCCGGCCGCAATAAACCGCTTCTCGCCTGCAGCTTTCTTCTTTGATGTCTCCATTGTTCATTGAACAAGCTGCAAAAGATTCAGCAACACAGATTTCCAAAATACCGCTTTGACGGTGACGGTCAGGAGGACGCTGCTGATATTGATGCTGGAGTAGCACACGACATAGATCACCTTCAGAATACAGAATAGTAAAATGTTTTTTATTAATAAACATAATACACTGTACTTTGTGGGTTTTTATTAGCGACCGAGTTCAGCGATCTCTGTTCCATAGTAAAGCTTGACTGTCATCTTTTGTGTTGCTAAAGCCGGCCGCAATACACCGCTTCCCGCCCGCAGCTTTCTTCTTTGATGTCTCCATTGTTCATTGAACAAGTTGCCAAAGATTCAGCAACACAGATTTCCAGAATTCCGCTTTGAACCCGACACTGACGGTGACGGTCAGGAGGACGCTGCTGATATTGATGCTGGAGTAGCACACGACATAGATCGCCTTCAGAATACAGAATAGTAAAATATTTTTTATTAATAGACATAATACACTGTACTTTGTGTGTTTTTATCAGCGACCGTGTTTAGCGATCTCTGTTCCATAGTAAAGCTTGACTGTCATCTTTCGGGAATGTAAACAATGAAAAACCGGCTGTGTTTGTGTTGCTAAAGCCGGCCGCAATACACCGCTTCCCGCCCGCAGCTTTCTTCTTTGATGTCTCCATTGCTCATTGAACAAGTTGCCAAAGATTCAGCAACACAGATTTCCAGAATATCGCTTTGAACCCGACACTGACGGTGACCGTCAGGAGGACGCTGCTGATATTGATACTGGAGTACCACACGACATAGATCGCCTTCAGAATACAGAATAGTAAAATATTTTTTATTATTAGACATAATAAACTGTACTTTGTGGGTTTTTATCAGCGACCGAGTTTAGCGATCTCTGTTCCATAGTACAGCTTGACTGTCATCTTTCGGGAATGTAAACAATGAAACACCGGCTGTGTTTGTGTTGCTAAAGCCGGCCGCAATACACCGCTTCACGCCTGCAGCTTTCTTCTTTGATGTCTCCATTGTTCATTGAACAAGTTGCCAAAGATTCAGCAACACAGATTTCCAGAATACTGTGGAATTTTGCCATGAAAACAGACGATTAAAAGCTGGCCATGATGCTGGAACAAAATGTCCTCTACAATCTACGAGGTTGGTAGAAGCTGGGAATCGAACCACGAACCCTCAGGTTGCTGGCACGGCCACTCTCCCAATTGTGCTACCCCGTCCCCAGTTGCCTCTGCACATTTATTTTGGGATGTTAAAGGCCAGCCACCAACACCACATCGATTTTCGAACACCTAGCAGCACTTTCTGAATTGATGTACTTTTTCAGTGTTGTTTAATCAATATATTTGATATGTTTTGTACATGGTCCTACGATGAGGTCGCGACTTGTCCAGGGTGTACGCCGCCTTCCACCCGATTGTAGCTGAGATAGGCACCAGCGCCCCCCGCGACCCCAAATGGAATATGCGGCAGAAAATGGATGGATGATTGCCCTAAGGAGCAATGAGTATGTCAGTAGACCACATTTACCTACTGTATTTTTCTAATTAAAAAGTGCACTTAAAATCCTTTAAAGGGGAACATTATCACAATTTCAAAAGGGTTAAAAACAATAAAAATCAGTTCCCAGTGGCTTGTTGTATTTTTTGAAGTTTTTTTCTAAATTTTACCGGTCCCGGAATATCCCTAAATAAAGCTTTAAAGTGCCCTATTTTCGCTATCTTCGAAACCACTATCCATTTCCCTGTGACGTCATACAGTGCTGCCAATGTAAACAACATAACGGTTACCACAGCAACATATAGCGACATTAGCTCGGATTCAGACTCGGATTTCAACAGATTACGCATGTATTGAAACAGATGGTCGGAGTATGGAGGCAGATAGCGGAAATGAAATTGAAGAAGAAATTGAAGCTATTGAGCGAATAGCTATCGACGCTATTCGGCCATAGCGTGGATGTACCTAATGAAGTGACCCATAGCATGGCTGCATTATTAGCATCGCCGGTAAAATGTGCGGACCAAACGATCAGGACTTTCGCATCTTGTGACACTGGAGCAACTTAAATCCGTCGATTGGTAAGTGTTTGTTTCGCATTAAATGTGGGTATCTAGTTTCAAATGTACATACAGCTAGCGTAAATAGCATGTTAGCATCGATTAGCGTAGCATGTTAGCATCGATTAGGGTAGCATGTTAGCATCGATTAGCTGGCAGTCATGCCGTGACCAAATATGTCTGATTAGCACATAAGTCAACAACATCAACAAAACTCACCTTTGTGATTTCATTGACTTAATCGTTGCAAATGCATCTGCAGGTTATCCATACATCTCTGTGCCATGTCTGTCTTAGCATCGCCGGTCAAATGTGAAGACACTCTGGTACATTCAATGGGGGTCTGGCGGCAGATTTCTTGCCAGTGGTGCAACTTGAATCCCTCCCTGTTAGTGTTGTTACACCCTCCGACAACACACCGACGAGGCATGATGTCTCCAATGTTCCAAAAAATAGTCGGAAAAACGGAAAATAACAGAGCTGAAACCCGGTGTTTGTAATGTGAAAATGAATATAGCGGGTGTGTTACCTCGGTGACGTCACTTTCTGACATCATCGCTAAAAGAGCGATAAACAGAAAGGCGTTTAATTTGCCAAAATTCACCCATTTAGATTTCGGAAATCGGTTAAAAAAATACATGGTCTTTTTTTCTGCAACATCAAGGTATATATTGACGCTTGCATAGGTTTGCTGATAATGTTCCCCTTTAATTTTCTCAAAAAAGCGACAGTGCGCCTTACAACCCGGTGCGCCTAATGTACGGAATAATTCCGGTTGTGCTTACTGACCTTGATGCAATTTTACTGCAAATATAGTGTAATTATTAGTGTGACCAGCAGATGGCAGTCACACATAAGAGATACGTGTAGGCATACTTGCCAATCTTGAGACCTCCGAATTCGGGAGATGGAGAGGGGCTGAGGTTGGCGGGGGTTGTGGGGGGGGGGTGTTCGGTTCATGGTAGCTAGGGGTGTATATTGTAGCATACCGGAAGAGTTAGTGCTGCAAAGGATTCTGGGTATTTGCTCTGTCGTTTTATGTTGTGTTATGGTGCGGATGTTGTGTTTGTCATTCTTGTTTGGTGTGGGTTCACAGTGTGGCGCAATTTTGTAACAGTGTTAAAGTTGTTTATACGGCCATTTCAGTGCCCCTCCCGAAAATCTCCCGGGGAAACCATTCTCCCGAATTTCTCCCGATTTCCACCCGGGCAACAATATTTGGGGCGTGCCTTAAAGGCACTGCCTTTAGCGTCCTCTCTCACCTGAAAAGAAGACTAATATATATATATATATATATATATATATATATATATATATATGTCTCCATCATCCATAGGTTTATCTATAACCCATAAAGTAGGCAGGCACAGAGCTATTTCTCAGCTTGTGTTTATTCCAACATTCAGATTCCCATCATGCATTGCTTCAATAAGGTGGGCGGGCTTGGGGAGGGCGGGGGGTGTATATTGTAGCATCCCGGAAGAGTTAGTGCTGCAAGGGTGTCTGGGTATTTGTTCTGTTGTGTTACTGTTGTGCTATGGTGCGGTTGTTCTCCGGAAATGTGTTTGTCATTCTTGTTTGGTGTGGGTTCACAGCGTGGCACATATTTGTGACAATGTTAAAGTTGTTTATACAGCCACCCTCAGTGTGACCTGTATGGCTGTTGAACAAGTATGCATTGCATTCACTTAAGTGTGTGTGTAAAAGCTGCATAAATTATGTGACTGGGTGGGCATGCTTTTTGTATGCAGGAAAAGCGGACATGACGACAGGTTTTAGAGGACGCTGAAGGCACGCCCCCAATATTGTTGTCGTGGTAATCATGACAAATTCGGGGGAATGGTTGCCCTGTCAGATTTTCGGGAGGGGCACAGAAATTCGTGAGTCTCCTGGGAAAATCAAGAGGGTTGGCAAGCATGCTTGTAGTAAACGCCAGTAAACAACATCAAAACTTTAAATGTTCCATTGAGAATACAGAACATTACACGCGGCGCTCAAAAATATGTCAAAATGTTTAAGTACGATTTTGGTAAGCTATGAATCCGCACCACTTGATGGATTGTCGGAGTATTTCGGCTACCTGTGCTTCAACATGCGGGTATTATTATGGTGTGTGTATAAAGCAAATGTTTGCATATATTATGCAATACCAACATTTCTTACCTTCTGTTACCTGCTGATGTGTATTTGGGAGCTGAAAATTTGCGCGCTTCCGCCATTGTAGTCCGTGACGACCCCGTAGTCGATAAGCATCTTCTTTTTCTCTATCTCCTTGTTATGGGACATTCATCCTCCAGTATATCTGTCAAGATAGTTTGTTAGACTTAATCCATGCAACATTTTGACCAAAGAACCATCATTACATGTTATGTAGACCACAAGGAAGTGTTTTAATTTTCGAGAAAAAAAATCATAATATGACCCTTTTAATGCTACTTCTAATCCGGTGCGTCTTTTGTATAAAAATAGACCTGAATAGACCCGCTCATCGGCAGTGCGCCTTATAATCCGGTGCGCCCTATGGTCCAAAAAAATACGGTATTTTTCCTTGTTTCTCCTCTATAAATCTGAAGTCCTCGCATTGTGAGAATGAAGGTAGACGGAGCAGAGAGTTTGAGCAATTGTGAGCCGGGAACAGCAGCATGAGCAGCCTTTTGGTTGAGCTGTTGGACTGGAACAGATTTGCATTAATTGGAAGTAATTCTGACAGCTTTGGGGGAAGAAGTGCGGTACAGCAAAAAGAAGGAGGGGGTGAAAAAAACGGCTTCATAAACCCTAGAATGTATGAAGCCGGACGATCCGAGGAGTGTACCGTACAGCTTGTCCTCATCATTTGTATTGTAGCCTATTGTTGTTCCTGTGAAACCAGAAATTGTAAGCAGACAAAGAAATGGACTCACAGTCTCTCAAGGCTGCTCGTAATGAATGTATTTGATCGTGCAGGTGTACCTAATGAAGTGTCCGGTGTGAATCCTGTAAGCTCGAGCGTGGCGAAGAATGTTGCTTGCAGAATTTCAACGCCAAGTACTTGTTGAAGGTCGCTGAGACCACCTTCACTTAGAACTGGAACACGTCACCCATTGCTTCTTCCCTTTTGATTGACCGTGTTCTTTGATCTATCATAGGACACATCGGATTATAAGGCACGCTGCCGATTAATGGTCTATTTTTGATCTGTTTTCATATATTAGGCGATTAAATTAGTCATTTTTTTTTTTTTCTAAATGTAAAATACTTCTTTTGTGGTCTACATAACATGCAATGGTGGTTCTTTGGTCAAAATGTTGCATAGATTATGTTTTACAGATCATCTTCAAGCCGCTTTCTGACATTCTTTGTTGTAGCGGTGTAGCGTGCAAGGACGAGAGTGGAAGTTTCAAAAAGATAGAACGAACTGTTTTAATGACATCAATAACAGAGCAGGATCTCCTCATCCGGAAACAACAAAACAGGAAATGTGTGCCGTGAAAAACTGTCCGTAACTAAAGTTCCTTGGGTGAATAATGTAAACTCACTACACCGGTATGTTTTAGCACTTTCATGGCAAGTTTACTGTCAGAAATAAGTAAGAACTTCACACTACCTTATATTAGAAATGGAACAGCGGAGGATGAATGTCCCATAACGAGAAGAGAGAGAAAAAGAAGAAGCTTATCAACGTGCGCAATTTATGCAGATCCCAAATACAAATCAGCAGGTACCGGAAGGTAAGAAAAGTTGCTTTTGCATAATATTGCGAAACAAAATGCCATATGTCTTACCTTATACACACGCAATAATAATACTCGTATGTTTAATGCGCCGACAATCCATCAAGCGGTGCGGCTTCATAGCTTAACAAGGTCGTAGTAAAACATTTTTATATATTTTGGAGTGTCGTGTGTAAAGTTCTATATTTAACATAGAACATTGTGGAAAGGCGTAGCTAGCAGTCCAACAGCTAGGCAGGGCACACCGTAGCTCAGCCCAAGATGGCGGCGAGGAGGCGTGGACGGCGAGCGAGCGGCGAGGCGGGGCGCGCCGGGAGCGACGCCGCAATCGAGATCAGGTGCGTGGATCGCGCACCTGGGGACAATTAAGTAATCATCTCGCTCTGTATAAAAGGGTGACAGCCGTGAACGTCAGAGAGAGAGGCGGAGAGACGAGAAGGAGCCAGAGGGAAGCTGACGCTGAGAGAGAGAGACTGAGAGCCCGAGAGAGGCGACGACGCCCGGAGCAGAAAGGCAAGCGGAATAGCAAGCGGCGGACGGAGCAGCCGAAAAGCAGTCTTTATTGAAAAATAAAGAAGTCTAAACGTGCCGCCGCTATGTCCTTCCTTGACGGTCCTTTGAACCCGCACGACGGCTTGAGAAGTCTGTCACAAACATATACAATCTTGGTGTTGTTTACTTGAGTCATATTGCAGTCAACACTTATGTCTTGTGTATGACTACCATCATATTGCTGTCTACACGTATCTCTTATGTTTGACTGCCATCTACTGGTCACACATATAATTACACCATGCACCAAATAAAATAGCTTCGAGGTGAGTAAGGTCAACCAACCTTATTCCTTACATTAGGTGCACCAGGTTATAAGGCGCACTGTCGAGTTTTGAGAAAAAGAAAGGATTTTTGGGGGGCCTTATAGTCCGGAGAATATGGTAGTTACTACTGATGACTGCGTGGGTTCCCTCCGGGTACTACGGCTTCCTCCCACCGCCAAAAACATGCACCCGGGGATAGGTTGATTGGCAACACTAAATTGGCCCTAGTCTATCCATGTTGGCCCTGTGATGAGGTGGCGACTTGTCCAAGGTATACCCCGCCTTCCGCTTGAATGCAACTGACATAGGCTCCAGCACCCCACCGCAATCCTAAAAGGGACAAGCGGTGGAAAATGGACGAATGGATGAAAACTATTGATCATTTTTATTATGGAACAGGTTTCGGTGCCCATTCCGAGTGGCGACTTGTTTAATTTAGTTAGCATCCACTTATTTTGCGTCTCGTAATATTTTTATATTATATTCAAAATAGCGCCTACTAACATGCAAATGTGCTGCAATGATGGATGCTGTTGATTGATTGAGTCTTGCTCCAAAAATCTAGGTGATCATTTGCGTTGCTTCTTCACCCCACGACACAGCAGTCCTGGCCATAAAAACACGCACATTCATAGATGGCTCAGCTGGTAGAGCGGCTGTGCCAGCAACTTGAGGGTTACTGGTTCGCAGTGGATGGCCGTGCGTTTCTCACCTAGGCCTCACTTCACCCCTCAAAATACCGTAATTTATGTCACCACATGGACACGGCTGGAGATGCTACACAGAAAACCCACTTGCACACTCCTGGGCATTGAATCACATCAACAATGTACAAAACTGTCACGTCGGGGTCGCATCTTAATGCGGGGTCGTTCTCTCAGGAATGCAGACGGAAAACTCCGGACGAAAGCGTGAGGTAGGAATGATTTATTGTCTATAAATCATGCAAAAGGCCCTGCGATGAGCTGGCGACTTGTCCAGGGTGTACCCTGCCTTCCGCCGGATTGTAGCTGAGATAGGCGCCAGCGCCCCCCGCCACCCCGAAAGGGAATAGGCGTTAGAAAATGGATGGATGGAAATCATGCAAAACACAAGAATACCGAAAAGCGTTCCGATAGCATGAGAGCTATGGCAAAGCTTAGCACATGAGCTAGAAACAAAAACATATAAATACTCGCCGTAACTGTGGCTTGCAGCAAACAAGGCAGCCAGGCTGAGAATAAAAAGCTCAAATAGATATTTTTTATTTAATAAAAATTAATAAAAAATTATTCTGCACAGTGGTACCGGGGACATAGATACACTCAACAATGCTGCTGTAATTAGAGCATCATGTCAGTAAACTCATAAGCAGAAACTACGTCCGCCGGCTGGTGCTGACACGCACCATCCATCAAAGAACAATCTGTGTTCCTATCAATAAAAATGCTCATGCATTTTTCAACATTCAAATACCTTAACAGAGATGGATGCTGTGTTCCTGTCTGTCTTCCAGATCTGCCACAACAAAGGGGAACTTCATTAATATTACAGCGCGACTGTCTGCTTTTTGTTTTTTTTTGTTTTCCTGCCGCTTTTGTCTAACCGCCGAACCAGGGATTTGTTGGGAGTTTTACAAATTGCATGACTGCCTTTTGTTTTTGATACTTTCCCACGGGGACCGCATTGTGAATATAAGATGCAGACAATGATGTGCATCTGAAACAATAATAATTGTATGGATAACACGACGGCACTTAGTAGAGTCGATACCGGTTTAATTAAAAAAAGTGTAGAGCAGGGGGTGCCCATTACGTCGAGCGCGGGGGGTGTGTCAGTCGATCTCCAGCCAGGCTTTTTAAAAAAAATAGACCTAAAAATGAGTGATCATCAATCTTCACCAAGACGTCACTTAAATGACATTCACGGTACCGGAGGGTCTTGTGAGATGACGCTGGCTGCTGCAAGATCATTATTATGAAAATATGACCGAGAGGAAGGCGAGAAACACTTTTTATTTCAACAGACTCTCGCGCCGTACCTTCCGTCAAAACTCTAAAGGCCGACTGCACATTTCCTATCTTCACAATAAAAGCCCTGCTTCATGCTGCCTGCGCTAACTAAATACAGAGTCTCGGAAAACTGGCGTGCACAAGCGATCCCTCAGAAAGCTGGCGTGCACATCACTTGTGCACGCCAGCTTTCCGAGACTCTTATTTTGTCAGCGCAGGCAGCATGAAGCAGGGCTTTTATTGTGAAGATAGGAAATGTGCAGTCGGCCTTTAGAGTTTTGACGGAAGGGACGGCGCGAAAGTCTGTTGAAATAAAAAGTGTTTCTCGCCTTCCTCTCTGTCATTTTTTCATAATAATGAACTGGCAGCAGCCAGCGTCATCTCACAAGACCCTCGGGTGCCGTGAATGTCAATCAAGCAAGCTACGGAATTTGCCGCCAATGTTTTTCTTGTAAAGTGTATGGAAGCTGGATGAATTAGATGCCAAAAACCAACCACTTTCATGTGGTATTGTACAGAAAGGACAACTTTTTTTCTCCTCCATTTGAAAATGTGGGCGTTATCATGATTACTGTCTGATTCCAATCAATGCAAGTCATCAGAATCAGGTAATACACCAACTTATATTCTTGTCTTTGTGAAAGAAAGACATCTATATGTGTTACACATGCTTGTATTATCATTAAACACATTTAACTTGTTTACAAAAATGTCTTTCATAAATAAATAAATATAAATGATATATATAAATGAGGTAGATCCCCTCGAGTTGGTCAATTGAAAAGTAGCTCGCCTGCAGAAAAAGTGTGGGCACCCCTGGTGTAGAGCTGTCTTATTTCAGGCTCTGTAGGAAACCTCTTTCACCGTAGCGCCATCTGCTGAATCTTATAAGAAATATCCCCCTATGGCCCTGACGCAAGAGGACTATAACAGTGAAACGTGAAAACAAAGTTCCTTGGCATACTTGCCAACCTCGAGACCTCCGATTTTGGGAGGTGGGGGGCGTGGTTGGGGGTGGGGCAGGGGGCGTGGTTGGGGGCGTGTTTATGAGGGGAAGAGTATATTATATATATTATATATATATATATATTATATTATTTATTATTATAATTGTTTATTATGAGCAAAAGTACATTCTAATCTATTCTATTCTATATTTACCGCTAGATTCACCAAGTCAAGTATTATATATATATATATATATATACATATATATATATAAATAAATGAAATAAATACTTGAATTTCAGTGTTCATTTATTTACACATTTACACACACATAAAACTCAATCAATCAATCAATGTTTACTTATATAGCCCTAAATCACTAGTCTCTCAAAGGGCTGCACAAACCACTACGACATCCTCGGTAGGCCCACATAAGGGCAAGGAAAACTCACACCCAGTGGGACGTCGGTGACAATGATGACTATGAGAACCTTGGAGAGGACGAAACTCATTCTTGAGTTAAGGGTTGAATTGTCCATCCTTGTTTTTCTAACCATAAGCATGTACAGTAGATGGAAGTGTTGTCCTGTTTAAGAGTGTCACAACATTGCTGTTTATGGCAGACGAACTGCTTTACGGTAGACAAAGACGGACTGCTGTTGTTGTGTGTTTTGGCCGTGTTGGGAGGACGTTAATGAAACTGCCTAACAATAAACCCACAAAAAAAAACAAGAAGTCGCCCTCGATCATTCCACAGTTATAACGTCACTCAGTTTATACACGTCACTCAGGTACCCATGGAGCTGGAGGGGGCGTGGCCTCCAGCTCCGCCGAAATTTTGGGAGATTTTCGGGAGAAAATTTGTTCCGGGAGGTTTTCGGGAGATGCGCTGAATATCGGGAGTTTCCCGGAAAATCCGGGAGGGTTGGCAAGTATGTTCCTTGGTCAACACTTTCACTTTGATTCTTCAAAATGTAAACGGTTCTTCCATGAGCCGTGCATTACCCCTCTCCAAAATGTTATTGAAATGCATGTATTTTTAGTGTTAGTTGGTACAAAATGCGGCTGCTAGACTTTTGACAAGAACAAGAAAGTTTGATCACATTACACCTGTACTGGCTCACCTGCACTGGCTTCCTGTGCACTTAAGATGTGACTTTAAGGTTTTACTACTTACGTATAAAATACTACACGGTCTAGCTCCATCCTATCTTGCCCATTGTATTGTACCATATGTCCCGGCAAGAAATCTGCGTTCAAAGGACTCCGGCTTGTTAGTGATTCCCAAAGCCCAAAAAAAGTCTGCGGGCTATAGAGCGTTTTCCGTTCGGGCTCCAGTACTCTGGAATGCCCTCCCGGTAACAGTTCGAGATGCCACCTCAGTAGAAGCATTTAAGTCTCACCTTAAAACTCATTTATATACTCTAGCCTTTAAATAGACTCCCTTTTTAGACCAGTTGATCTGCCGTTTCTTTTCTTTTTCTTCTATGTCCCACTCTCCATGGCCATGTACTGCTTGCCTGTGTATCGGCTGGGGACATCTCTGCGCTGCTGATCCGCCTCCGCTTGGGATGGTTTCCTGCTGGCTCTGCTGTGTTCGATCCGCTTTGGACTGGACTCTCGCGACTGTGTTGGATCCATTGTGGATAGAACTTTCACAGTATCATGTTAGACCCGCTCGACATCCATTGCTTTCCTCCTCTCCAAGGTTCTCATAGCCATCATTGTCACCGACGTCCCACTGGGTGTGAGTTTTCCTTGCCCTTATGTGGGCCTACCGAGGATGTCGTGGTGGTTTGTGCAGCCCTTTGAGACACTAGTGATTTAGGGCTATATAAGTAAACATTGATTGACGATTGATTGATAATTCACACTTGGATGTAGTGTTGTCCCGATACCAATATTTTGGTACCGTTACCAAAATGTATTTCAAAACTTTTCGGTACTTTCCTAAATAAATGGGACCACACAATATTGCATTATTGGCTTTATTATAACAAAAAATCTTGGGCGGTAAGGGTCGAGGCAACGACCAAGAAGAACGCGGAGTTGGAATATAATTACAACACTTTATGTACATTTTTATATACATATTTATATAATATTTACATATTTATATAATATTTAACTACAAGCTCCATTCACAGACAGAGAGTCCCATTGCTTTTATGAGCGGTCGAGCGAGTCAAAAGCCGAAAAAAATAAAATAAAAAATAAATAAAAAATATATTTTTATTTGTGGCGGCCGTAATTATTTCGTGGCGGGCCGCCACAAATAAATGAATGTGTGGGAAACCCTGATTTTTATAAACTCAGGAAATATGTGCCCGGACACATGAGGACTTTGAATATGACCAATGTATGATCCTGTAAGGACTTGGTATCGGATTCCCATCCATCCATCCATTTTCGGGGGACGCTGGTGCCTATCTCAGCTACAATCGGGCAGAAGGCGGGGTACACCCTGGACAAGTCGCCACCTCATCGCAGGGCCAACACAGATAGACATACAACATTCACACACTAGGGCCAATTTAGTGTTGCCAATCAACCTATCCCCAGGTGCATGTCTTTGGAAGTGGGAGGAAGCCGGAGTACCCGGAGGGAACCCACGCAGTCACGGGGAGAACATGCAAACTCCACACAGAAAGATCCCGAGCCTGGATTTGAACCCAGGACTGCAGGACCTTCGTATTGTGAGGCAGACGCACTAACCCCTCTGCCACCGTGAAGCCTGGTATCGGATTGATACCTAAATTTGTGGTATCATCCAAAACTAACAGAAAAGTAAGTAATTATTACATTTTAACAGAAGTGTAAATAGAACATGTTAAAAGTAAAATTAATAACTCATTTTTTACCACTTGTCCTGAATAATTTTTTACAAAATAATAGAATGACACTGTATATGTCCGCAGAATAATTAGGAGTTTGTTTACTTGCTAATAAAAGACAAGTTGTCTTATATCTTCACTATTTTATTTAAAGACTTAACTGTAATAAGAAACATATGTTTAATGTACTCTCAGATTTGTTGTTAAAATAAAGCCCATCCATCCATCCATCCATCATCTTCCGCTTATCCGAGGTCGGGTCGCGGGGGTAACAGCCTAAGCAGGGAAGCCCAGACTTCCCTCTCCCCAGGTACTTCGTCTAGCTCTTCCCGGGGGATCCCGAGGCGTTCCCAGGCCAGCCGGGAGACATAGTCTTCCCAACGTGTCCTGGGTCTTCCCCGTGGCCTCCTACTAGCTGGATGTGCCCTAAACACCTCCCTAGGGAGGCGTTCGGGTGGCATCCTTACCAGATGCCCGAACGGCCTCATCTGGCTCCTCTCGATGTGAAGGAGCAGCGGCTTTACTTTGAGTTCCTCCCGGATGGCAGAGCTTCTCACCCTATCTCTAAGGGAGAGGAAACTCATTTCGGCCGCTTGTACCCGTGATCTTATCCTTTCGGTCATGACCCAAAGCTCATGACCATAGGTGAGGATGGGAACGTAGATCGACCGGTAAATTGAGAGCTTTGCCTTCCGGCTCAGCTCCTTCTTAACCACAACGGATCGATACAACGTCCGCATTACTGAAGACGCCGCACCGATCCAATAATAAAGCCAATAATGCAATTTCTTTGTGGTCTTCTTTACTTAGAAAAGCACCGAAAAGTATTGAAATGATTTTAGTACCGGTACCGGTACCAAAATATTGGTATCTGTACAACATCAATCAATCAATCAATCAATGTTTATTTATATAGCCCCACATCATTACGACTACAACATCCTCGGAAGAACCCACAAAAGGGCAAGGACAACTCACACCCAGTGGGCAGGGAGAATTCCCATCCAGTGGGACGCCAGTGACAATGCTGACTATGAGAAACCTTGGAGAGGACCTCAGATGTGGGCAACCCCCCGCCCCTCTAGGGGACCGAAAGCAATGGATGTGGAGCGGGTCTAACATGATACTGTGAAAGTTCAATCCATAGTGGCTCCAACACAGCCGCGAGAGTTCAGTTCAAAGCGGATCCAAGACAGCAGCCAGAGTCCCGTCCACAGGAAACCATCTCAAGCGGAGGCGGATCAGCAGCGTAGAGATGTCCCCAACCGATACAGGCGAGCGGTCCATCCTGGGTCTCGACTCTGGACAGCCAGTACTTCATCCATGGTCATCGTTGTGTATAGAACGAGGAACTTAATTAGATCATGCTACTTGCAGTTTGTATTTTCCATGCAGGCTAGAGAACTTATTGCTCAATGTTTGCCTCCTTCATTAGGTCAAAAAACTGCAGATAACAAAAAAAAAAAAGTATCATGGCTGCAAAGGGAGATAAAGAACCCAAGCAGTTACCGACAGTGGACTAAAATATCGCAGTGTTTCTAGTTAGCCCCGAGAGATGAAAACAATACAGTTACATCCTCGGGTTTTGTAGGGGGCTGTCTCACTGAGTAATTGTTTCATGTTACATGTTCGCTTTTCTTCGCAGGGGGTGGGGGGGTGGAGCTGTTGCTGCAGAGCTTTGCTTTTGCAGCAGGTCAGTGTAATGAATTCCAAAGCATGAAAGAGCTCATTTGGGAGCAGATTTGCATTGGAATAAAGAAAGTGCTACGCAGGCTGATGCTGGAAAAACAAGCCATCGGTTGAGCTTCAAAACCTGCTGCTGACGGATCGAATTGCATCGACTTCTTTGACTGTTTAGCTAACCGTGTCCTAACGACTCACGTCGGCAACCAAGAGTCGAGGGTTTTGTTTGTCTTTGGGTGAATGCAATCATCGCTCTTTGCAATTGGGCTAACATTGTTATGGTTGTTGTGAATATTTCTTTTCTAAACGGTTATGATGAAATAACGTTTTTTTTTTTTTCCCCCAGTGCCCGTTTGCGGCCTATTCATCACAGGGCCAGTAAAGTGTAAATGACAACTAGAGAGGCTTTTAGAGCCTATAAACTGAGGCACCGGCGCTGCAGTTGAGTCACAAGGGACGTGTGAAAGGGATAACACAATAGCCAGTAAATTACATTACATTCAACTGTACTTAATCTTGTTCTTTATAAAGCGGTGTCACGGGCTCAGCCACAAAACATTGAGCTTTTAGTGTCGATCACAACGACTTGCTGCCACTTGGAGTGTGGATGTGATATAGGGATTGTTTTTGCGGGGGTGTATATTGTAACGTCCCGGAAGAGTTAATGCTACACGGTGTTCTGGGTATTTGTTCTGTTGTGTTAATGTTGTGTTACGGTGCGGATGTTCTCCTGAAATGTGTTTCTCATTCTTGTTTGGTGAGGGTTCACAGTGTGGCGCATATTTGTAACAGTGTTAGAGTTATTTATACAGCCACCCTCAGTGTGACCTGTATGGCGCATATGTCATGTGAATGGCCCAAACACTGTTTTTATGGAGGAAAAGTGGACTTGACGACAGGTTGTATAGGACGCTAAAGGCTGTGCCTTTAAGGCACGCCCCCAATATTGTTATCCGGGTGGAAATCGGGATAAATTTGGGAGAATGGTTGTCCCGGGAGATTTTTGGGAGGGGCACAGGAATTCTGGAGTCTCCCGGGATAATGGGAGGGTTGGCAAGTATCCCCTATGGTCCGGAAACTACGAACGTACGATAAATAAAGACGAGCATCTACTTGGTGTGTACAGTACCTATGCACCAGTGACGTGCTGTCAGGGGAGGAAAGTGAGGCAGTCCCTCACCTTGCCACCAGGAGGGGTAAAAGGCTTAACCATGAGATGTTAAAAAAAACAGAGTAATAAAATAAGTTTGAATATTTATCATTTGGTCTATGCTTTCTATTAGATTTTGGTGTGGTTGCTGTATATTTGGATAATTTTTATGGTCAAAATCGCGAAAATTCTGTGTTTCCTGATCAAAATAATGCAGCAGACCAGAAGTGAGGCAGACACCGGTGGTGCCTCCACGGCTACACACAAAGTGTATTGAGCCTGTGCGTGAAAAGGGGCACGTGCTTGATGCCACAGGGAAAAGGCAGGCCATGAGGCAGCAAGTACCTCTGCCTCAAAGTAGGGGGCGATATATTGTTCAATGCCTCAGCAGTGATCGGACTCGCCATACTGGGAGAAATGGGGCCGCCCGAGCTGGCAGACACATGTCTCTCCAACGGAAGCCAGCCTTTTTTTCTTTTTTAAACTGTATTTATAACAAACATGGCATTTTTATTAGAGTAAGCTAGCGTTTGTGGGTGTTATTGCTGCTTCAGGTACAAATACAGAAAGGTAAGATACACTCACAATACTTGGTTTATTTTGTTCAAAGAAAATGGGACTAAAAAGTATTTAACAACAAATTTGTCAAATACCATCCATCCATCCATCATCTTCCGCTTATCCGAGGTCGGGTCGCGGGGGCAACAGCCTAAGCAGGGAAACCCAGACTTCCCTCTCCCCAGCCACTTCGTCTAGCTCTTCCCGGGGGATCCCGAGGCGTTCCCAGGCCAGCCGGGAGACATAGTCTTCCCAACGTGTCCTGGGTCCTCCTACCGGTTGGACACACCTCCCTAGGGAGGTGTTCGGGTGGCATCCTGACCAGATGCCCGAACCACCTCATCTGGCTCCTCTCGATGTGAAGGAGCAGCGGCTTTACTTTGAGTTCCTCCCGGATGGCAGAGCTTCTCACCCTATCTCTAAGGGAGAGCCCCGCCACAACTCATTTGGGCCGCTTGTACCCGTGATCTTATCCTTTCGGTCATGACCCAAAGCTCATGACCATAGGTGAGGATGGGAACGTAGATCGACCGGTAAATTGAGAGCTTTACCTTCCGGCTCAGCTCCTTCTTCACCACAACGGATCGGTACAACGTCCGCATCACTGAAGACGCCGCACCGATCCGCCTGTCGATCTCACGATCCACTCTTCCCTCACTCGTGAGCAAGACTCCTAGGTACTTGAACTCCTCCACTTGGGGCAGGGTCTCCTCCCCAACCCGGAGATGGCATTCCACCCTTTTCCGGCATTCAGCATTGTCAAATACCTTTTGGACCAATTTTATCAAACCATCATGATAATGTTTTAATGAAAGCAAATGACTCCCTTCGTTTTCCTGTTATTCTAAGGTGCAACCAAAATCAACAACGGTTAGAACTGCTCGTATGAATTTAAGTTAAAAAAAAAAAAAAAAGAAGAAAAAAAAAACTCCAAAAGTATCTATGCCTCACCTGGTGTATAGTTCACCGCACGGGTGTGATCAGACGGCAAAGAGGAGACTTTGGATAAATTCCAGACACAATTCTCTTCACTGAGGACATTTCACTATGAAATCCAAGCTTGAATCTGCCAAAATATTTACGTATGTCCGCAAAACTTTCTACGCTGCCTATGTTGTGCTTTCAGCATCAGGATATCTCAATAAAAGAGTCATTCCTCCCCAGTAAAAAGCTTCAATAAAATCCATCAACATAGACCAGGAGATTATATGTAGAAGCATTTAAGTCTCACCTTAAAACTCATCTGTATACTCTAGCCTTTAAATAGACCTCCTTTTTAGACCAGTTGATCTGCCGCTTCTTTTCTTTCTCCTGTGTCCCCCCCTCCCTTGTGGAGGGGGGTCCGGTCCGATGACCATGGATGAAGTACTGGCTGTCCAGAGTCGAGACCCAGGATGGACCGCTCGTCGGGACCCAGGATGGACCGCTCGCCTGTATCGGTTGGGGACATCTCTACGCTGCTGATCCGCCTCCGCTTGAGATGGTTTCCTGTGGACGGGACTCTCGCTGCTGTCTTGGATGCGCTTGAACCAAACTCTTGCTGCTGTGTTGGAGCCACTATGGATTGAACTTTCACAGTATCATGTTAGACCCGCTCAACATCCATTGCTTAGAGGGGGTCGGGGGTTGCCCACATCTGAGGTCCTCTCCAAGGTTTCTCATAGTCAGCATTGTCACTGGCGTCCCACTGGATGTGAATTCTCCCTGCCCACTGGGTGTGAGTTTTCCTTGCCCTTTTGTGGGTTCTTCCGAGGATGTTGTAGTCGTAATGATTTGTGCAGTCCTTTGAGACATTTGTGATTTGGGGCTATATAAATAAACATTGATTGATTGATTGATTTAAGATAAACAGTGGCATTTCTAATTAGGAAGGTTTGTGTCATATTTGTTCTCCTACAGGAAATATATTCAAACAAAAAATATATTTTTTATCGGTTGGGGACATCTCTACGCTGCTGATCCGCCTCCGCTTGAGATGGTTTCCTGTGGACGGGACTCTCGCTGCTGTCTTGGATGCGCTTGAACTGAACTCTCGCTGCTGTGTTGGAGCCACTATGGATTGAACTTTCACAGTATCATGTTAGACCCGCTCGACATCCATTGCTTAGAGGGGGGGGGTTGCCCACATCTGAGGTCCTCTCCAAGGTTTCTCATAGTCAGCATTGTCACTGGCGTCCCACTGGATGTGAATTCTCTCTGCCCACTGGGTGTGAGTTTTCCTTGCCCTTTTGTGGGTTCTTCCGAGGATGTTGTAGTCGTAATGATTTGTGCAGTCCTTTGAGACATTTGTGATTTGGGGCTATATAAATAAACATTGATTGATTGATTGATTTAAGATAAACAGTGGCATTTCTAATTAGGAAGGTTTGAGTCATATTTGTTCTCCTACAGGAAATATATTCAAACAAAAAATATATTTTTTATCGGTTGGGGACATCTCTACGCTGCTGATCCGCCTCCGCTTGAGATGGTTTCCTGTGGACGGGACTCTGGCTGCTGTCTTGGATCCGCTTTGAACTGAACTCTCGCGGCTGTGTTGGAGCCACTATGGATTGAACTTTCACAGTATCATGTTAGACCCGCTCGACATCCATTGTTTTCGGTCCCCTAGAGGGGGGGGGGGTGCCCACATCTGAGGTCCTCTCCAAGGTTTCTCATAGTCAGCATTGTCACTGGCGTCCCACTGGATGTGAATTCTCCCTGCCCACTGGGTGTGAGTTTTCCTTGCCCTTTTGTGGGTTCTTCCGAGGATGTTGTAGTCGTAATGATTTGTGCAGTCCTTTGAGACATTTGTGATTTGGGGCTATATAAATAAACATTGATTGATTGATATGTATGCTGCACCTGAAAAGGAAAATACAATTTGTGACATATTTTTTTTCCGCCCATATGTGACATGTGTTGTGCATGTTGGTGTGAACTGAACATTTTTTTTTTTTTTTTTTGTAACTCCAATTTAGGCCTCCTTTGTATGTGGTCATGAATACCAGAGATAATTCCTGGAAAGCTGAATGCCTAGAATATAATAGAATAGAATAGAATAGAATAGAAAGTACCTTATTGATCCCTGGGGTGAAATTCAGCACCACAGTTCGCTCACAATAGACAATAATAATAATAAATAATATATAACTTACAAACCCCGTTTTCATATGAGTTGGGAAATTGTGTTAGATGTAAATATAAACGGAATACAATGATATGCAAATCCTTTTCAACCCATATTCAGTTGAATGCACTACAAAGAAAACATATATATTTTTTTTTGCAAATAGTAATTAACTTAGAATTTCATGGCTGCAAAACGTGCCAAAGTAGTTGGGAAAGGGCATGTTCACCACTGTGTTACATCACCTTTTCTTTTAACAACACTTTGGGAACTGAGGAAACTAATTGTCAAAGCTTTGAAAGTGGAATTCTTTCCCATTCTTGTTTTATGTAGAGCTTCAGTCGTTCAACAGTCCAGGGTCTCCGTTGTCGTATTTTACGCTTCATAATGCGCCACACATTTTCGATGGGAGACAGGTCTGGACTGCAGTCGGGCCAAAAAGGTACCCGCACTCTTTTACTACAAAGCCACGCTGTTGTAACACGTGGCCTGGCATTGTCTTGCTGAAATAAGCAGGGGCGTCCATGATAACGTTGCTTGGATGACAACATATGTTGCTCCAAAACCTGTATGTACCTTTCAGCATTAATGGCACCTTCACAGATGTGTAAGTTACCCATGCCTTGGGCACTAATACACCCCCATACCATCACAGATGTTGGCTTTTGAACTTTGCGCCTATGACAATCCAGATGATTATTTTCCTCTTTGTTCCGGAGGACACCACGTCCACAGTTTCCAAATATAATTCGAAATGCGAACTCGTCAGACCACGGAACACTTTTCCACTTTGCATCAGTCCATCTTAGATGAGCTCGGGACCATCGGGTGTTGTTGATAAATGGGTTTTGCTTTGCATAGCAGAGCTTTAACCTGCACTTACAGATGTAGCGACCAACTGTAGTTACTGACAGTGGTTTTTATAAAGTGTTCCTAAGCCCATGTGGTGATATCCTTTACACACTGATGTCCGTTTTTGATGCGGTACCGCCTGAGAGGATCAACGGTCGGTAATATCATCGCTTATGTGCAGTGATTTCACCAGATTCTCTGAACTTTTTAATGATTTTACAGACCTTAGATGGTAAAATCCCTAAATTCCTTGCAGTAGCTGGTTGAGAAATGTTGTTCTAAAACTGTTTGACAATTTGCTTACAAATCGGTTTGTGAATTACTTAGTATTTCATAGAAGCTGATTTTTTTAACCCAATCATGGCACACACCTGTTTATAATTAGCCTGCACACCTGTGGGATGTTCCAAATAAGTGTTTGATTAGAATGTCTCAACTTTATCAGCATTTATTGCCACCTTTCCCAACTTCTTTGTCACGTGTTGCTGGCATCAAATTGTAGTTAATGATTATTTGCAATAACAAAAAAAATCTAATATCTTGTCTTTGTAGCATATTCAACTGAATATGGGTTGAAAAGGATTTGCAAATCATTGTATTCTGTTTATATTTACATCTAACACAATTTCCCAACTCGTGTGGAAACAGGGTTTGTATATTATATATGTAATATATTATAAATGAATAATATAAATATATTCTACATATATTCTACATTTAAGTGCAGTCAAGAAGGAACATATGCATTATACATTATAAGTCGCATTCATCCGACCTACTTCTCATGGAAAGGTAACAGATGTCGCAATTCTTGGCCGAAATAGACATTTGTGAAAGGCAAGACTGGACAAAGAAACATAACACAGTCGGTGGTGCGAAAGACTTGTTTCAATGTCCCGACTCTCGCCCACAGGCTGCTCAAAACGGGCTCTGCAGCAAATGCCACCATAGTTCAAATGATCGTCCTTTTCCTTCCTAACCGACCTACGAGTTGGTTAAGAAAATAATGACTCTGGTTTGCGCTTTATTTTGAAATTGCTGCAATTAGGAAGGCGACGTACATCATTTGAGGGCATGTTTACTTCTGCAAACACACAGCATTCTGTTCACATTCGACGCAAACAGAAGTCACATTTGGGGGGTGGGGGGTGGCTCGGTTGGTAGAGCGGCCGTGCCGGTAACCTGAGGGTTCCTGCTTCGATCCCCTTCTTTCGCCACCCTAGTCACGTCCGTTGTTTCCTCAAACAAGACACTTCATCCTTGCTCTTGATGGGTCTCCGTTAGGGCTTTGCATGGCAGCTCCCACAATCATTGTGTGAATGTGTGTGAATGGGTGAATGTGGAAGTAGTGTCAAAGCGCTTTGAGTACAAGTATACCCCGTTGTGGAGGGAGGTGTGGCCAGCGCTGCCTGCAGGAGCGTAGGTCCCCGCCGCTGTCCAAGGTGCTGAGGACAGAGCACCATCAGACAAGGGTGTGTCAGTGCTGACGGCGAGACACAGCTGATCAGGTAATTAGATCTCCCAGGTGGTACGAGTTATCTAATCACCTGTTGTCTTTAACAGGAGAAGAGGAGGATTTGGAGTGGTTGAAAAGTCACGACCTGCTAAAAAAAACCATTTAAAACTCTGTTAAAAACTGCACACGCCTTGCTGCTGTGACGTGTGTAACCGTGGAACTGCTAGGAAGCGACTTCCACACCCATGTACTTTTATATATACATATAAATAAATAAATGGGTTGTACTTGTATAGCGCTTTTCTACCTTCAAGGTACTCAAAGCGCTTTGCCACTACTTCCACATTTACCCATTCACACACACATTCACACACTGATGGAGGGAGCTGCCATGCAAGGCGCTAACCAGCACCCATCAGGAGCAAGGGTGAAGTGTCTTGCTCAGGACAAAACGGACGTGACGAGGTTGGTACTAGGTGGGGATTGAACCAGGGACCCTCGGGTTGCGCATGGCCACTCTTCCACTGCACCACGCCGTCCCATATATATATATATATATATATATATATATACATACATATATTTATATATATATATACATACATATATTTATATATATACATACATATATTTATATATATATATACATACATATATTTATATATATACATACATATATTTATATATATATATGCATTTATATATATATATATATATATATATATATATATATACGTGTATATATATATATATGTTTATATATATATATTATATATATATTTTTTATATATATATATATATATGTATTTATATATATATATACTTATATATATATATATATATATATATATATATATATATATATATATATATATATATATGACTGAATTAAAAAAAAAAAATTCTAACTTGGGCTGTCAAAGTTGACGCGATAATTCGACTTTGACTTAGACTTCCTTTTATTGTCATTCAAATTTGAATTTTACAGTACAAATAAGAACATTTTGTTGCATTAGCTCATTGTAGTGCAGGATACAAGATCAATAAGGTGCAGATATAAATAAATATATTATTGTACAGAGAAATATATTGCACTTTTGCCTATGCATCCACGTTTATGGATGTATGTTATAAATTCTTTATATTCTAGCGAGTTAATCCATTGTTGGGGGTAATTGAGGGGATTATTTTGACCTGAAGGAAGAAGCTGTTACAGGAACTGGAGTTTCTGCTACGGAGGCTGCGGAACCTCGTAATAACGCGGTACCTATACTTTCCTTTGGTGGCGCAATTTTTTTTTAACACATGATTTACATGCTCGCGTCCTGTCTCCTTTTTTTAACCTCGGTCCATTCCACACCGTGGGAAAATGTATTGGTGTTCAGTTCCTGTTGAGCCACAAGCTGGAAAACGGCGAGCAGAAATGTACAATGAAAAGGAAACATTATGGAAATCTTATGTTTAAAAACCACTGGCAAGTTTTTCTCCTATCAGACGGCATCATTGGAGCAAAAGTGTGCTACCGAACTCACGGTTGAGTGCATTGATAACATAAAATGTAGGTTGCTTCACTAACTGCTTTAGTAAAATGGAACACAAGCTCGGCAGAAAAGAAATCCAGTCTACGGTTAAGCTTTGTCAACAATGATTGGAAAGTAATCTGATATTTCCACCAAAACTATTTTTTTCTAGCACAATGACATGAAGTGTATATTATTTTATAACATGTCCTGATTGATAGTCCTCAATTACAGAATGTTTAGCAGGCTGAATATTACATTTTAATAATAACTATAGAAGGTTAAAACATTAGCATGCCGAGATATGAATATCATTAACTTGTACAACATGTAATGTACAGAATATCAGAAGCCTTTATTCAGGTAGAAATATAAAAGATTGCATCACTAAACATTTTTGAGAATCAATCCATGATCATAACAATCCACATTTTGTATTACTAATGCGTGAAACTGGTATCTAAACAAGGCGTAGCTCCTCTCCTCTGAATGCAAGTGCTCCTACAGCAAGGATACAAATTCTATATGGTGAATGGTGAATTATATTTATATAGCGCTTTTCTCAAGTGACTCAAAGCGCTTTACATAGTGAAACCCAATATCTAAGTTACATTTAAACCAGTGTGGGTGTCACTGCGAGCAGGTGGGTAAAGTGTCTTGCCCAAGGACACAACGGCAGTGACTAGGATGGCACAAGCGGGAATCGAACCTGCGACCCTCAAGTTGCTGACACGGCCACTCTACCAACCGAGCTAACTTGGTTTTTTGTAGTAAAACTGCCAAAACATTCAGAAAGCAATGTTTGATCTGAAGTAATTAGAGCCCTAAAAAGATCAATAATGCAGGACATCATTGATTTAAATGTATTACTATTTCTGAGTAATCACAGTGAAAAAATAAATAAAATCCCACTAAATTGTCAAAGTAAGTTTGTGTCGAATCCCAAAATGCAGAGATGGAGGCAGGCATTGGATAGGAAAACGTGATTTAACTTAAAACACTAAGACAAAAACAAAGAAAGGGTACAAACAAAAAGCGCGCACGTGGGCGGATAACAAACAAAAAGGCCTAGCGTGGAAGCTACCAGGTGTCTAGCAGGAAAAGAGAAGTCGTACTTGTACTAAGAAAACAAACTGGAAACAGGGAACAAAAGACAGTAAACTAAAAAACGCTATCAAACCTAGCTTACCGCAACGCTGCATTGACACGACAAGATACGACACGACAGGTAGCAATGTCAAGTGCGACATGCAACACAATAATCCACAATAATATGTCACTGTTCTCATGTCATCTCTTTGACAAACTCACCAAAAATGAGCTCCAGAAGGATGACATCTGAGGAGACAAGGACAAGTGTGAGAAAGTTCCCTCTCTTCATACACCTGGCTCTGGGTCTCAGAGACAATCAAAATACAAACAATTGTACATCAAAGTAAAAAGTACATCAAGGAGACATGTTTATTTTTGGATCTGAACAGCTATTTACCCACATTAAAGCGCCTGGGTCAAAATGACCCGCAACATCATCTTTGTATACAAACTCTGCAAGACATTCCACTACACAACAAAGTGTCCAGATTTACACACCAGTTCATGACCCTAGATGAGGAAAAGTCACCAGATTTCAGCAAGAAAAAGAAAGGATAACCAGTACTTTGATCAACACAAAAACTGAAATGGGTCAAATTGACCCTTAACATAATACAATTGGAATAAAAAATGTATTGTATGTCACTTTTCTAAATGTTTATAAAACCTAAAATGAAATTGTTATTGGTTTAACCTGTTTTCTTGACTGTTTTGAGTGCATTTACAGAGTACGGGTTAAAACGACTCGCAACATAATCAATGTCATTTTTTCCAACATAATACAAGGGTTAAAGCAAACTATGGCCACGTTCGCACTAAATCCAATATGTTTGTGTAGCTGTTCACATTACAAAACAAATGTGATTTTTAATGTGAATGCAAACCGACCCGCATGCAGACAGGAAGTCACGCGTCCTGCGGTCTTTACAGGAGTAAACATGGGTTCAACTCTAGTCTGTCCTAGTACGGGTGTATTCGTGGCATTTTCAAGGATTTTATTCAATCATTGAGTCAAGATTTTTTTAACCAAATTAATGCGTGCAGAAAAAATGAGAACGAAAGCAAGTATTTTGACTCTGGCAGTTGACAAAACATATTTGGCTCTAACATCTGCTCCAAGGTGCAAGTGAGTGATCAGTGGTGGAACATTGATATGAGTTCCTAAAACATATTATTCACACCTGTTTTCTGCTCACTTGTCAACTATTTATTTTGTAATTTGAGTGAATAATTATGATGCTTATCGCTTTTTGTTGACGTTCTCGTCGGATGAATGTGAGCAGAGCTCGGGAGTGCTCACACAGCAGTTGCATCACATTCATATCAGATATAATTATCCCCTTTTGCAAGGGATGGCAATCAAAATGTTACGGTTCACACACCTGCCACCTCCCACTCTGCAGTGCGTTCCTCTCCTGCTGCGCAGACACTCTGCAATCAACACACCTGACGCTAATGAGTCTCCTGCCTTCATAAGCCAGCCTGTCCTGCGTTCCAGTGCCAGAACGTAGTTACGTGTACTTGTACAGTAGGCCTCTCACGTCTCTCACTTAATTTGCTCATGGGTTATGTGTTTCCCCTCCGTCGTGCTCACTGTGTCTCGTCTTGTGTCCATACTTGCCAACCCTCCTGATTTTCCCGGGAGGCTCCCGAATTTCAGTGCCCCTCCCGAAAATCTCCCGGGGCAACCATTCCCCCAAATTTCTCCCGATTTCCACCCGGACAACAATATTGGGGGCGTGCCTTAAAGGCACTGCCTTTAGCGTCCTCTACAACCTGTCGTCACGTTCGCGTTTCCTCCATACAAACAGCGTGCCGGCCAAGCCACATAATATATGCAGCGTATACACACACACAAGTGAATGCAAGGCATACTTGGTCAACAGCCATACAGGTCACACTGATGGTGGCCGTATAAACAACTTTAACACTGTTACAAATATGCGCCACGATGTGAAGCCACACCAAACAAGAATGACAAAGACATTTCAGGAGAACATATGCAGAACATAAACACCACGGAACAAATACCCAGAACCCCTTGCATCACTAATTCTGCCAGGACGCTACAATATACATCCCCGCTACCACCAAACTGCCCCCATCTCCCGAATTCGGAGGTTGGTAAGTATGCTTCTGTCGTCATCCAGCAACCCGTCGTCATCCCCTGGTTTCGAGCAACGTGTCTCGTCTCCCTGGATTCCCTCTGGACTCTCTGCTGCATTCCTGGATCTTGACCTCACGCCTGCCTTTGACCTCTTGTCTGTCCCTGGATTTCCGAGCCTACCTTGCCCTTTCTGGACTTCCGCACTGATCTCAACAGGCACCTTCAACACCACCTGGTAACACTCCTCATATACTTACTACACATAGTCACACATTATACATTTAGGTTAATCACACACTTCATATATATTTATATATTTCAATAATCACGCTGCAAGCTAACGACGTCCCTGACGTCTCCTTCTCCCAATTAACCGTTACACAAAAAGCGGTTCTTGTTGAGAACCGGTTCTCAGTGTTTCGATTCCTGGTAATCATTTGCCAGTTTTGTGAATGATTCTCTTTTTAATTCCTGAGGATTACATTAAGCAGCACAAGCGCTCGAAAGTATCTCATGAGAAAAGATGACAACTTGCAATATTTGCAAAGCGGATCGTGACCGACTCCAGCCGTCACCGTGTGGGTTGCATGGACCATTTAGGAAGGACATCGCTGAGCAGGTTTGACTCTGTTTTTTTATTTCAATAAACAATGCTTCGGCGTCGAGCAGGTCGCTTTTCAGCGCCGCCTCCTCCGCTGCTCGTCTCGGCTGGCTTTTCAGCTGCCGGTGACGTCGTCTTCCCCTGGGGGCTCATTCTCTGATCGCTCGTGGTTTTGGTTGCTTCTGCCGTGCTGCACTCCCGCGGACACTCCGACTCTCTCCCTTGCTTTTTCCTCCTTCTCCGCTCTTAAAGGCTGCGAGGAGGCTGCGATGTGTGTGTGTGTGTCACGCACCTGATTTTGATTGTTCCGTTGCATACTCTGCCTCCTGGCCGCCATCCTGAGCCGGGCCAAAGCGTGTCCCGCACCGCCGTCGGCTCCGTCTCTCCACATGGATATTCCATCAAAATTATACCAAAACATTAGCACACATACATGTGTTAAATCTTCACCAGCACCTTCAGCACGTCGTCTGCTGATAACACTGCAGGTAACAAACTTACCGATACTGCCGATCATGTTTGCTCGAAGGTATTTCATGAGAAAAGATGACAACTTGCAATATTTGCAAAGCGGATCGTGAACGACTCCAGCCGTCACCGTGTGGGTTGCATGGGCCATTTAGGAAGGACATCGTTGAGCAGGTTTGACTCTGGTTTTTTATTTCAATAAACAATGCTTCGGAGTCGATCGGGTTGCTTTTCAGCGCCGCCTCCTCCGCTGCTCGTCTCGGCTGGCTTTTCGGCTGCCGGTGACGTCGTCTTCCCCTGGGGGCTCATTCTCTGATCGCTCGTGGTTTTGGTTGCTTCTGCCGTGCTGCTCTCCCGCGGACACTCCGACTCTCTCCCTTGCTTTTTCCTCCTTCTCCGCTCTTAAAGGCTGCGGTGTGTGTTTGTCACGCACCTGATTTTGATTGTTCCGTTGCATACTCTGCCTCCTGGCCGCCATCCTGAGCCGGGCCAAAGCGTGTCCCGCACCGCCGTCGGCTCCGTCTCTCCACATGGATATTCCATCAAAATTCTACCAAAACATTAGCACACATACATGTGTTCAATCTTCACCAGCACCTTCAGCACGTCGTCTGCTGATAACACTGCAGGTAACAAACTTACCGATACTGCCGATCATGTTTGCTCGAGGGTATTTCATGAGAAAAGATGACAACTTGCAATATTTGCAAAGCGGATCGTGAACGACTCCAGCCGTCACCGTGTGGGTTGCATGGACCATTTAGGAAGGACATCGCTGAGCAAGTTTGACTCTGGTTTTTTATTTCAATAAACAATGCTTTGGCGTCGAGCGGGTCGCTTTTCAGCGCCTCCCCCTCCGCTGCTCGTCTCGGATGGCTTTTCAGCTGCCGGTGACGTCGTCTTCCCCTGGGGGCTCATTCTCTGATCGCTCGTGGTTTTGGTTGCTTCTGCCGTGCTGCACTCCCGCGGACACTCCAACTGTCTCCCTTGCTCTTTCCTCCTTCTCCACTCTTAAAGGCTGCGAGGAGGCTGTGTGTGTCACGCACCTGATTTTGATTGTTCCGTTGCATACTCTGCCTCCTGGCCGCCATCCTGAGCCGGGCCAAAGCGTGTCCCGCACCGCCGTCGGCTCCGTCTCTCCACATGGATATTCCATCAAAATTCTACCAAAACATTAGCACACATACATGTGTTAAACCTTCACCAGCACCTTCATTCAGCACGTCGTCTGCTGATAACACTGCAGGTAACAAACTTACCGATGCTGTCGATCGTGTTTGTGAAAAACTATGTTATTAACTGTATGCATGAAATGAATTCTTCCCATGTATTTGCATGACATGATGAAACAGCGTCTGACTGACTCGAAGGCTGACAGCATCGTCTGAGAAGTGTCCTCCACTGCACAGCGGAGACAACGTAATTAGTCAGAAGGATCGCATATCCATTCCTGGAAGAAACATGTATGTTTACAGGTGTGCAAAAATAATAGCACATGTTTATATTTGATTATTACACAATTGCACGATGCACAACTCAGTTGGACTGGACTTGCTCGCATTTGTCACTGATTGACATAACTGTGCATACTTTTGATTGGTCGGCTCAAACACTCTTTTTAAAATTAAGCAATTTAATTTCTATTATAAAAATGCTCAACATCTTTCTGAACATCCATTCGTGATTACGACGGAATAATTTGTTGTTTTTTATTTATATATTAGAATGTATATATTTTTTTTATATTAAGGTTATTTTCAAAACTAATGATATATTTTCTGGGGACCACCTGGACCCCCGGCATTGTCAGAGTTTGTTGGTGACCAACCCCAAGATGCATAGAAGGCGGCAGGCATAGTAAAGGAAAACATGATTTAATAAAACACTAAAACAAGAACAAACAAAAGGCGCGCATGAGGCGGATAACAAACAAACTGGAAGCAGGGAACAAAAAGACAGTAAGCTACAAACAGCTACCGAATATAGCTTACCGCTACGCTTTATTCACAAGTCCAGTAGGAACGACAAGTGGAAATGACATTGTCGCGACACAACAGGTAGCAACGCCAATAATCCAGCCCAGACTGGATGGGAAAGCAGGTTAAAATAGGAAATCGGGCTGATTGACACCAGGTGTGGCCAGGTGCCAATCAGCCACAGCTGAGGTGGAAACAGCGCTCAGGGAGAAACACAGGAAACAGACAAAATAAGAGCGCTGACTGGAAATACTACACACACAGAGGAAACAAAGACAAATTAGTTTGAGTTTTTTCTGAGCAGAGGATGTCGTTGTGGCTTGAGCAGCCCTTTGAGACATTTGTGATTAAGGGCTATATAAATTAGGTTTGATTGATTGAAATACAGAGGAAAACACTGAAACATAACCAAATTGTCAAGGACGAACCTGACAGGCATCCCATTGAGGCAAAGGAGAACTTATATGAGACAAGAACACACATTTTCCTCTTTTCCGTGTGTTCTAAACAGAACAAAAAAATGTTAGCAAGAGGCAGCTAACAATGAGGGTAATCAGTAAGCATTTATTTCGCAGATTCTGCCAAACGGTGTAGTCCTTTTTTAATTCTCTTAGAGGGTTGTACGGTATAACGGTATTATTAAAGTACCGCAATACTGATGGATCATATTCGGCACTACCGCCTCTAAAAAGTACCGGTTGAAAGTTAAATTAAAAGCTTATTGAGCTGTTTTTATTTATTTTTTTTTTATCTAAAAAAAAAAACACAATGACTTTGACCACTTTGCCAATCAACCAGAAGAATTACAGTATTTTTCGGATTATAAATCGCTCCGGAGTATACGTCGCACCGGCCGAAAATGCATAATAAAGAAGGAAAAAAACATTTATACGTCGCACTGGAGTATAAGTCGCATTTTTGGGGTAAATTTATTTGACAAAATCCAACACCAAGAATAGACATTTGAAAGGCAAATTAAAATAAATAAAGAATAGTGAACAACAGGCTGAATAAGTGTACGTTATATGAGGCATAAATAACCAACTGAGAAGGTGCCTGCTATGTTAACCTAACATATTACGTTATTCAAATAACTATAACTAATAGAACATGCTATACGTTTACCAAACAATCCGTCACTCCTTATCGATAAATCCCATGTAATCTTCTTCCTCGATGTCGCTTCTAAACAACTCTGCCAACTCTTAAGGTATGCGCCGCTTCCTCTTGTCGTTTTCTGCTGCATATTTCACTACGTCCAGCTTGTAATCTGAAGTACATGATTTCCTTTTCTGTGCCATTTTTGTTCAGCCCTTCTCAGTTTTTATAAGTTACCGCCAACGTTGAAATGATCCATTTTAGTAGCTACGGCAGTAGCATATAGCATGCAGCAGTTAGCATTCCATGACCCAGAATGCACTTCTGCCATGACCCTCCCCCGCCGAATTCTTATTGGTTGACGTGTTTGTGTGACGATTGCTGACATTTTCTTCCTCTCTTCCGCGAATCAGATAAATAATATTATTTGATATTGTGTAATCTGCAGTACATGATTTCCTTTTCGGTGCCATTTTTGTTCAGCCCTTCTCAGTTTTTATAAGTTACCGCCAACGATGAAATGATCCACTTTAATAGCTACGGCAGTAGCATATAGCAGTTAGCATTCCATGACCCACAATGCACTTCTGCCAGGACCCTCCCCCGCCGAATTCTTATTGGTTGAAGTGTGTGTGTGACGATTGTTGACATTTTCTTCGTCTCTTCCGCAAATCAGATAAATAATATTCGATATTGTGTAATCTGTAGTACATGATTTCCTTTTCGGTGTCATTTTTGTTCAGCCCTTCTCATTTTTGATAAGTTACCTCCAACGATGAAATGATCCACTTTAATAGCTACGGCAGTAGCATATAGCATATAGCAGTTAGCATTCCATGACCCACAATGCACTTCTGCCATGACCCTCCCCCGCCAAATTCTTATTGGTTGACTAGTGTGTGTGACGATTGCTGACATTTTCTTCGTCTCTTCCGCGAATCAGATAAATATTATTTGATATTGTGTAATCTGTGTGAGGACTGGTGGGGATTGTGATGCCGGGTTCGATTCCCTCGAGGATGCATTGACGTGAACACAACAAAGGTAGGATCTTAAAATATTATTTAACAAAAAGGGAGCTCTGAACAGAGATACTGGAGCTAATAAAAAGGCAAAGCAAAAACGCTAGTATGAAAACTAGGAAGTAAAAATAAGACAAACTTAAATAGCGCGTTGGCACAAAAGACAAAACAAATCATCAGTATGTAAACTGGACAAAACAAGTGGCTTAGCGTGAGAAGCTAGCGGGAATAGAAATACGTGCGAGAAAGCAAATGATGAAAATCCAGACGTACAGCAAACTATGAACCCAGACCGAATGAACAGAGAAAACTGGCTTAAATAGGGGGGTGATAATTAGTAGCAGGTGTGCGGGGCGAGACTAGCAGGTGGACTGATGAGTGACCATGGTGACAAAGCAAACAGGAAATAAGGTGTCGGAGAAATATACAAAATGGAAAAATAAATAGTGTAGATCTGAGCAGCAGATCGCAACAATCTGCAGTACATGATTTCCTTTTCGGTGTCATTTTTGTTCAGCCCTTCTCATTTTTGATAAGTTACCGCCAATAGCTACGGCAGTAGCATATAGCAGTTAGCATTCCATGACCCACAATGCACTTCTGCCATGACCCTCCCCCGCCCAATTCTTATTGGTTGACGTGTGTGTGTGACGATTGCTGACATTTTCTTCGTCTCGTCCGCGAATCAGATAAATATTATTCGATATTGTGTAACCTGCAGTACATGATTTCCTTTTCGGTGTCATTTTCGTTCAGCCCTTCTCATTTTTGATAAGTTACCGCCAACGATGAAATGATCCACTTTAATAGCTACCGCAGTAACATATAGCATATAGCAGTTAGCATTCCATGACCCACAATGCACTTCTGCCATGACTGTCCCCCGCCGAATTCTTATTGGTTGACGTGTGTGTGTGACGATTGCTGACATTTTCTTCGTCTCGTCCGCGAATGAGATAAATAATATGATTTGATATTTTACGGTAATGTGTTAATAATTTCACACATAAGTCGCTCTGGAGTATAAGTCGTATACTATGAAACTATGAAAAAAACTGCGATTTATAGTCCGAAAAACACGGTACTCCTTTCTGCATGTGTTGCAATGTGGAGGCGAGCAAGCAAGCGTAAACAGCTCTTTCCCCCTTTGTCTTCGCCATGATCAAACAGCCCTCTATGCAGGAGGCAGCTCATGATTAGCATAATCACTCAGTCCCCAGAGCACTCAATCACCTTCAGTGGCAGTTAACAAAGCAGAAGGGCAGGCGTGATGGAGAGGAGCTTTTTCCTTGCTTATAAAAATGCATTACGTTTACGTGCATTAAAAAAAAACATCATAATTGCATTAATTTGGGTTGAAATTAGCTTTTCAAAATGCATGGATTTGTCCCGACGGTGTTTGACTTTCTGAGGGTAAACTATGCCGTTGGAAAGCAGATCCCACTTGCATGTATGCACTTCATTGATCTATCATATGCATGGAGGATTAATATTCATTTCTAACAAGAAAAGATGACGAAGCCCAAAAGAGGTTGTTTGTACCATTAAGGAGACAAATTTATGTTACGGAAGCTGAAATGCGTCAACATTTTTACGTAATCGGATCACATGAACGCTCAAATATTTATACCAGTTTTGTAATAGGATAGGATAGATGCTGATTATCGGTCCTGCTGGACACCGAACTCTATTTAATAATACAACTCTAACATTTGACAACCAAACAATTAAACAAGGCGACACGGTAAAGAATCTGGGTATTATCTTCCACCCAACTCTCTCCTTTGAGGCACACATTAAAAGCGTTACTAAAACGGCCTTCTTTCATCTCCGTAATATCGCTAAAATTCGCTCCATTTTGTCCACTAAAGACGCTGAGATCATTATCCATGCGTTTGTTACGTCTCGTCTCGACTACTGTAACGTATTATTTTCGGGTCTCCCCATGTCTAGCATTAAAAGATTACAGTTGGTACAAAATGCGGCTGCTAGACTTTTGACAAGAACAAGAAAGTTTGATCACATTACACCTGTACTGGCTCACCTGCACTGGCTTCCTGTGCACTTAAGATGTGACTTTAAGGTTTTACTACTTACGTATAAAATACTACACGGTCTAGCTCCATCCTATCTTGCCGATTGTATTGTACCATATGTCCCGGCAAGAAATCTGCGTTCAAAGGACTCCGGCTTATTAGTGATTCCCAAAGCCCAAAAAAAGTCTGCGGGCTATAGAGCGTTTTCCGTTCGGGCTCCAGTACTCTGGAATGCCCCCCCGGTAACAGTTCGAGATGCCACCTCAGTAGAAGCATTTAAGTCTCACCTTAAAACTCATTTGTATACTCTAGCCTTTAAATAGACTCCCTTTTTAGACCAGTTGATCTGCCGTTTCTTTTCTTTTTCTTCTATGTCCCACTCTCCCTTGTGGAGGGGGTCCGGTCCGATCCGGTGGCCATGTACTGCTTGCCTGTGTATCGGCTGGGGACATCTCTGTGCTGCTGATCCGCCTCCGCTTGGGATGGTTTCCTGCTGGCTCCGCTGTGAACGGGACTCTCGCTGCTGTGTCGGATCCGCTTTGGACTGGACTCTCGCGACTGTGTTGGATCCATTATGGATTGAACTTTCACAGTATCATGTTAGACCCGCTCGACATCCATTGCTTTCCTCCTCTCCAAGGTTCTCATAGTCATCATTGTCACCGACGTCCCACTGGGTGTGAGTTTTCCTTGCCCTTATGTGGGCCTACCGAGGATGTCGTAGTGGTTTGTGCAGCCCTTTGAGACACTAGTGATTTAGGGCTACATAAGTAAACATTGATTGATTGATTGATTGATTCATCCCACAAAGGGGGAAATAATGTGGTTGGAGGGCAGGTGTATAGAAATGAAGTGAATTAATTAACTCATATTATGTTTTGCATATGGTGAATGTTCATATTCATCTTGGAAAAAGCAAACCACCAAGTTTAAGTAAATGGTGTTTACTTCAGTTTGAGCACATAAGGTAAGGCCCCTTAGTTTGACATTCGCAGGTAGGTTGGATCACTTCTCGTAGAAAAAAGGCCCTAATTGGGACTTCCGAATGCAAAAGTGATAGCCCTATCCTTGAGAAAAGACCACCTAACTTGCTCAACCGCAACATTTAAGTTACGACCTAAAGTAGTTTGTGAAGTTTCCCTCTTGTGGGTCCTGCTGACCGTAATAGATATTCCCAATGAGCCCGGTAGTCTAGTGTAACAATGTCTTTTATTTGTGCGCACACGCATTTTTGCAACTTTCCAGTCCTTCTGCTGCTCTCCTTCTTGCCGCGGGGTCTCGGGCACATACGGGTAGTGTCTGTCTGCAACTCCAACTTGAACCACCTGTCTCGGCCCGGCTGTCGCTAATAAGGGCGACAGGTGATTAGATAACCAGTCCCAGCTGGGCAATCTACTCACTTGCTGCTGGCTTCGAGGCCAGTCCTTACCCACCAAGCTCCACTGCAGGCCCTCAGACCACGCCCCCCCGCACACAGTTGTTTTCCAAGACCAGACATTTTAAGTCAGGGTTTTATGTTCCTATTTGAAACGTTTAGCAATGATGCTACTAGGGTTGTACGGTATACCAGTATTAGTATAGTACCGCGATACTAATGAATAGTACCACCTCTGAAAAGTACCGGTCCGCCGGTTTTGACCGATGTATGATTCTGTAACGATTTGGTATCGGATTGATACCCAAATGTGTGGTATCACCCAAAACTAATGGAAAGGATAAAAGTGATTATTACTCCAATTTAATAGAAGTGTTACAAGAGAAAGTAAGCAGATATTAACAAGTAGATGAATAATTCATTTTCTACTACTTGTCCTTAATAATTTTGACAAAGTAATAGAATGGAAAATTCCACAATATGATACTGCGTAGGTCAGAAGCTAAATTAGGAGCATTTGTTTGCTTACTTACTACTAAAAGACAAGTCTTCTTGTATGTTCACTATTTTATTTAAGGACAAACTTGCAATAAGAAACATACGTTTTAGTTTACCGTAAGATTTTTTGTTAAAATATAGCCAATAACGCAATTTTTTGTTTTCCCCTTTATATAGAAAACTACCGAAAATTATCAAAATGATTTTGGTATCGGTTGTCACGTCGGGGTTTTCGTTCTCCCGAAATGCAGATGGATCACTCCGGACAAAGCATACAGGTAGGAACATGATTCGTTCCTCAAAATATCAAAAATAGAACAAAAAATGGACTATGGACAAGGAATACTCACTAACTGTGGCATGAAACAAACAAAACGTACGTAGCAGGTTGCATATAACAAACAATGACACCAGGCCGACTGACTGGCAAAGGCAAGCTTAAATGATGCCTCTGATTAGTGATCGGGAAGCAGGTGAGCGGGCGAACACTAATCAGAGACAGATGGAAAGAATAAGTAACCATGGTAACATACAGAGGGCACAAAAATGGGTACTAAGGGAGTCCAAAACTAACAGAACATAACAAAAACATGATCAGGACCACGGATCACGACACTGGTACCAAAATATCGGTATCGAGACAACACTAGATGTTACATGAAAACACTTTAAAGCTCTCACAAAGTCTGCCATTAGTAGTAGCAAACTAAGCACTGTAAAGTTCCAGTAATGTTTAAAGGCCTACTGAGACCCACTACTAAAGACCACCCAGTCTGATAGTTTATATATCAATAATGAAATATTAACATTGCAACACATGCCAATACGGCCTTTTTAGTTTAGTAAATTGCAATTTTACATTTTTAATATCCTGTTGAAAACGTTGCGGTAAGATGACTTGTATGATGACGCGTGCGTTTGACGTGTCGGGTTGTAGCGGACATTATTTTCCAGCCCGATCCAAACTATAAGTAGTTTGCTTTAATCGCATAATTACACGGTATTCTGGACATCTGTGTTGCTGAATCTTTTGCACTTTGTTCAATTAATAATGGAGACGTCAAAGTAGAAAGATGGAGGTGGGAAGCTTTTAGCCTTTAGCCACACAAACACACAGTGTTTCCTTGTTTAAAATTCCCGAAGGTGAAGCTTTACTATGGATCAGAGCGGTCAAGCGAACATGGTTCTTGGACCACATGTCAACCGGCAGGTTTCGGTGAGAAAATTGTGGTAATAAGTCGGCTCTTACCGTAGACATGAGCGGAGCTTGCGTCGTCCTGCAGCTGCGTGGCTTCCCTCAGAGACACCCGTGGTCAGGTACCCTGTAATCTCACTAAAACACTAGTAACACAATAAGCAGATAAGGGATTTTCCAGAATTATCCTAGTAAATGTGTCTAATAACATCTGAATCGCTCCCACTGCCCTCGCCATTTTTTTTTCTAGTCCTCCACTCTCACTATCCTCATCCACGAATCTTTCATCCTCGCTCAAATTAATAGAGAAATCGTCGCTTTCTCAGTCGGAATCGCTCTAGCTGCTGGTGGCTATGATTATAAACAATGTTCAGATGTGAGGATCTCCACAACCCGTGATGTCACGCGCACATCGTCTGCTACTTCCGGTACAGGCAAGGCTTTTTTTTATTAGTTACCAAAAGTTGCGAACTTTATCGTCGATGTTCTCTACTAAATCCTTTCAGCAAAAATATGGCAACATCGCGAAATGATCAAGTATGACACATAGAATGGACCTGCTATCCCCGTTTGAATAAGAAAATCTCATTTCATTAGGCCTTTAAATGAATATAAATGAAAAACATATATGTTTTATTGATGGAATAGATCGTATCTCTATTATCGGCATTGTTAGCAACCTCTTGCTAGAAGTAAACGCTGTCGAAGGCTTACCGTCGAGGAAGTTTATATAGAGAAAGGCATTCATTTTGCGCAGTGTTCCGATCTGGTCTTTTCGGAGGCTAGCCTGCTGGTCTAGGAGGTTGTTTTTTTTCCGGTTCAGTAGAATTTACCTAGGAAATGACAGTAGGATTGATTGATACTTTTATTAGTAGATTGCACAGTACAGTACATATTCCGTACAATTGACCACTAAATGGTAACACCCCAATAAGTTTTTCAACTTGTTTAAGTTGGGGTCCATGTTTATCAATTTATGGTACAAATATATACTATCAACAGTCATCACACAAGTTAATCATCATAGTATATACATTGAATTATTTACATTATTTACAATCCGGGGGTTGGGTTGAGGAGCTTTGGTTGATATCAGAACTTCAGTCATCAACAATTGCATCAACAGAGAAATGTGGACATTGAAACAGTGTAGGTCTTACTTAGTAGGATATGTACAGCCAGCAGAGAACATAGTGAGTTCACATAGCATAAGAACAAGTATATACATTAGAAGTACATTTGAGTTGTTTACAATCCGGGGACATGGGATGTGAATGGAGGAGGGTATTAGTAAAGTGTTGAAGTTGCCTGGAGGTGTTGTTTTAGAGCGGTTTTGAAGGAGGCTTAGTCACATAATATATGCGGCTTATACACACACACACACAATTGAATGCAAGGCATATTTGGTCAGCAGCCATACAGGTCACACTGAGGGTGGCCGTATAAACAACTTTAACAATTTTACAAATATGCGCCACACTGTGAACCCACACCAAACAAGAATGACAAACACATTTCGGGAGAACATCCGCACCGTAACACAACATAAACACAACAGAAGAAATAACCAGAACCCCTTGCAGCACTAACTCTTCCGGGACGCTAAAATATGCCGCCGAAAAGAGGCATTCAATTATTATTTATATTTTCTTTGAAATGCTATTAATAATTTGTAATTATTATTATGATTTTAAACTCTATTTTGCATGTCACTATAAAGTTATATAAGCCTTGCTAGTTCAATATTCAATGCAAAACGTGTTTGGGTCCCTATTAAAAGGTTAATTTGTTCAACCTCGGCCCACGGCTTTGTTCGGTTTTAAATTTTGGCCCACTCTGTATTTGAGTTTGACACCCCTGCTCTATGCTTTCTGTAACCAACCGGACCAAACTCACATGCTTTACAAACATAGCAGCTAAAATCATCCACCTACCCACACCCAACATTTCAGATCCAAACCACAGGTCCATTATTTGACTGGCAAACAAAATAGTCCAGGATATGACTCACCCACTACACCAATACATCATCCCACTACCATCAAGGCGCAAGTACAGAACTATCAAATTCCGGAGGGCCTGCCTCAGGAAAAGCCTTATATAACCCTGCAGCTATAACCGCCTTAAAAAGCAGGCCCGGCCGACCTGTCTGACAAGTCTGTAAATGTGTTGGTCATGTATGATGTCCTTTTGTTATTTTTGTTCGTGATGTGTAATGTCTATTGTTCAAATGTACAGCAGTGAAAATACATTTCTCCAACGGGTACCAAAAAATCTAAATCAATATTAATAAAAATAAAACTAAGCAACAGTCACATACTGGTAATCAGAACTTTGATGAGCTGTTACAGACGATAGCAAAATCGCAAAAGTGTGGAAAAGACAAGCTGTACATGGAGCGATTTGGATTCACCGATGACATTAAAAGAGACATCATCTCCAAAGTTAAAGGCCTACTGAAATGAGATTTTCTTATTTAAACGGGGATATTCATTCTATGTGTCATACTTGATCATTTCGCGATATTGCCATATTTTTGCTGAAAGGATTTAGTAGAGAACATCGATGATAAAGTTTGCAACTTTTAGTCGCTAATAAAAAAGCCTTGCCTTGACCAAAAGTCGCAGACGACGACATCACAAGTGTGAGGGCTGCTCACATCCTTACATTGTTTATGATGGGAGCCTCCAACAAAAAGAGCTATTCGGACCAAGAAAACGACAAATTCCCCAATAATTTGAGCGAGGATGAAGACTGGCTGAGGACTAGAAAAAAAAAAAATAAATAAATAAAAGGCAATTGCATTGTGAGCGATTCAGATGTTTTTAGACACATTTACTAGGATAATTCTGGAAGACCCCTTATCTGCTTATTGTTTTAATAGTGTTTTAGTGAGATTTTAAAGATTGTAAAGACGTACCTCGAGGTCGGACGGCTGCGGTGAACACGCAGTGTCTCAGAGAGAAGCCGAGGAGCCAAGCTCACTGCTGCCTTTTTTTGACATGACAGCTGCTGCTGGCCGACGAATAATCCATTGATGTCTCCGGTAAGATATATATCACAATTTCCCCATCCAAAAACATGCTGGGTGACACAGAGAAAACATGTTCGCTTGACCGCTCCGCTTCACAACAAACAGAGAAACACCGGCTTACCATAAATTGATTAACGTGGACCCCCGACTTAAACAAGTTGAAAAACTTATTCGGGTGTTACCATTTAGTGGTCAATTGTACGGAATATGTATTGTACTGTGCAAACTACTAATAAAAGTATCAATCAATCAATCTCGGTGCTTAAGACAACTGCAATCCACCGCTTTCCACCGACAGCATTCTTCTTTGACGTCTCCATTATTAAATGAACAAATTGCAAAAGATTCAGCAACACAGATGTCCAAAAAATTCATATATTTTGCAAGTAACTCCGGGCCTCCGATTTTCCTTCAAGTCTTTTGTACTTATTGTGTCTGTATCGATGTGAAATGGGTCTTAAATTGTATTCATTATGTTTCTAAAAAAAAGTCTTACAGTGTCTTAAATTTGGCTTGTTGTAACCTGCAGAGACCCTGATGAAAAGTAGTGTCTGCCTCTCGCTGCCCTAAATAAAGTTAGATATGGACCGCTCGCCTGTATCGGTTGGGGACATCTCTACGCTGCTGATCCGCCTCCGCTTGAGATGGTTTCCTGTGGACGGGACTCTCGCTGCTGTCTTGGATCCGCTTGAACTGAACTCTCGCGGCTGTGTTGGAGCCACTATGGATTGAACTTTCACAGTATCATGTTAGACCCGCTCGACATCCATTGCTTTCGGTCCCCTAGAGGGGGGGGGTTGCCCACATCTGAGGTCCTCTCCAAGGTTTCTCATAGTCAGCATTGTCACTGGCGTCCCACTGGATGTGAATTCTCCCTGCCCACTGGGTGTGAGTTTTCCTTGCCCTTTTGTGGGTTCTTCCGAGGATGTTGTAGTCGTAATGATTTGTGCAGTCCTTTGGGACATTTGTGATTTGGGGCTATATAAATAAACATTGATTGATTGTTTGATTGATATGTAATATACAAACCCCGTTTCCATATGAGTTGGGAAATTGTGTTAGATGTAAATATAAACAGAATACAATGATTTGCAAATCATTTTCAACCCATATTCTGTTGAATGTACTACAAAGAAAACATATTTGATGTTCAAACTCATAAACATTATTTTTTATTTTGCAAATAATGATTATCTTAGAATTTCATGGCTGCAACACGTGACAAAGTAGTTGGGAAAGGGCATGTTCACCACTGTGTTACAACACCTTTTCTTTTAAAAACACTCAATAAACATTTGGGAACTGAGGAGACACATTTTTGGAGCTTTTCAGGTGGAATTCTTTCCCATTCTTGCTTGATGTACAGCTGAAGTTGTTCAACAGTTCAGGGTCTCTGTTGTCGTATTTTAGGCTTCAAAATTTTCAGTGGGAGACAGGTCTGGACTACAAACAAGCCAGTGTTGTACCCGGACTCTTTTACCATGATGTTGTAACACGTGGTGTTGCATTGTCTTGCTGATATAAGCAGGGGCGTCCATGATAACGTTGCTTGAATGGCAATATATGTGGCTCCAAAACTTGTATGTACCTTTCAGCAATAATGGTGCCTTCACAGATGTGTAAGTTACCCATGCCTTGGGCACTAATACACCCCCATACCATCACAGATGCTGGCTTTTCAACTTTGCGCCTACAACAATCTGGATGGTTCTTTTCTTCTTTGTTCCCGAGGACACAAATGTCCATAGTTTCCAAAAACAATTTGAAATTTGGACTCGTCAGACCACAGAACACTTTTCCACTTTGCATCAGTCCATCTTGGATGTTCTCGGGCCCAGAGAAGCCGGCGACGTTTCTGGATGTTGTTGATAAATGGCTTTTGCTTTGCATAGTAGAGCTTTAACTTCCACTTACAGATTTAGCGACCAACTTTATTTAGTGACAGTGGTTTTCTGAAGTCTTCCTGAGTCCATGTGGTGATATCCTTTAGAGATTGATGTTGGTTTTTGATACAGTTCCGTCTGAGGGATCGAAGGTCACGGTCATTCAATGTTGGTTTCCGGCCATGCCGCTTATGTGGAGTGATTTATCCAGGTTCTCTGAACCTTTTGATGATATTATGGAGCGTAGATGTTGAAATCCCAAAATTTCTTGCAAATGCACTTTGAGAAACGTTGTTCTTAAACTGTTTGACTATTTGCTCACACAGTTGTGGACAAAGGGGTGCATATTATTTGGGAAGCTGTTTTTATACCCAATCATGGCACCCACCTGTTCCCAATTAGCCTGCACACCTGTTGGATGTTCCAAATAAGTGTTTGATGAGCATTCCTCAACTTTATCAGAATTTATTGCCACCTTTCCCAACTTCTTTGTCACGTGTTGCTGGCTTCAAATTCTAAAGTTAATGATTATTTGCAAAAAAAGAAATGTTTATCAGTTTGAACATCAAATTTGTTGTCTTTGTAGGATATTCAACTGAATATAGGTTGAAAAGGATTTGCAAATCATTGTATTCCGTTTATATTTACATCTAATACAATTTTCCAACTCATATGGAAACAGGGTTTGTGTCAGAGTTATTTGGTGACGAACCCCAAGATGCAGAGATGGAGGCAGGCATGTAGTGAGCAATATAAATACTAAGACAAAACCAAACAAAGGGTTCAAACCAAAAGCGCACACGTGGGCGGATAAAAAACAAAAGGCCTTTAGCATAGAAGCTAACAAGAAACAAAAAGGTAACTTTAGCATGGAAGCTAGAGGATAACAAACAGAAAAGCTGGAAATAGCTATGGCTAACAAAAACAAAAGCGCGCACGTGGGCGGATAAAAAACAAAAGGCCTTTAGCATAGAAGCTAACAAGAAACAAAAAGGTAACTTTAGCATGGAAGCTAGAGGATAACAAACAGAAAAACTGGAAATAGCTATGGCTAACAAAAACAGCTTACCGCTACGACGACCAGAACAAGATGTAGCACGACAGGTAATAGCTGAAATGATGCCAGACACGACAAGTAGCAAAGACACAAAAGTGACATGAGGCCAAGACAATACAAATGACAATACAATGATCCAGCAACTGACACAAAAACAAAGGAGGTACAAATAGGAGCCGGCTGATTGGCAACAGGTGCGACCAGATGCCAATCAGCCGCAGCTGACGGGGAACAAGACAGGAAGCTGACCAAATACGAGCAGTAGACAGGAACTAAGGACAGGAAATACTAAACACACTGAGGAGGAACACAGCACTCAGGGAACAAGACAGGAAGCTGACTTGACAGGAACTAAAAGACAGGAAATACTAAACACAGGAAACAGACAAATGCAGAGGAAAAAAACTAAAACATAGACAAACTGTCAGGGGCAAACCTGACAGTTTGTTTCTAAATTAGTGAGACTAAAATCCACAAAAGGTCTGCCGAATCAACGTTTATCTAATGTTTACACAACAAATTAGACGAGTAATCCCCAAATTAAGAGCAATTCACCGAGTCAACATGCAGGGTGCGGGTCACCCTTTTCTGCCTGAGAACCCTGGCTTGGGATTTAACTTGTTTTGCCAATTTTGACAGCAAGCCGAAAAAAATCCTCCTGAAAATGATGGCCATATTTTGCGTTTCTTTGGAAAGTGGTGTTTGTCTGTCACCTGACCCTCATACAAAACTAAACACACACACACACACACACACACACACACACACACACACACACACACACACACACACGCACACACACACACTCAGCCTCCCTTTGCCGAGGGGCGTAAGTAATGCCACAAAATCCTACAGAGAATTGCTTCAGAAGCAACTTGTCTTCCATCTCCAGCTTTTACACCTTTTCGAGCTGAAAATTAAACATAACCCGAGATATAAAAAAAAAAAAAAAAAAGAAGCAAACCTCAAAAAAAGCATATCAAAAAGCTATCCGTCCTCCCGGGACAGGAGAATGTCTCACATATTAGAAGCACCTCGGATAAAACAGCTCCAGGCTGTTTGTTGGTCAGTTGCTCCTCACTTGTCAGCACAAAGACTGTCTCACACGTCATGTACAAATGCACAAACGCTTGCATCAGCTTCGTTATACGGCCACTTTTTTTGCATATTTCAATCACGCTGGAGAAAACATCCAAATAAATGGGGGCTTATCAATTTAGCAAGCTTAGAATCGGTCGAGCACAGTCCTCTCATTATTAGAAGATGGATGCATTTATTTCAACATGCATAATAAGCAGAGGTGGGTAGAGTAGCCAGAAATTGTACTCAAGTAAAAGTACTGTTCCTTTAGAGATTTATTACTCAAGTAAAAGTAAGGAGTAGTCACCCAAATATTTACTAGTATGTTGTCCAAAAACTACTCAAGTAGTAACTGATGAGTAACCTGATTACGGCAACAAGTAATGCACAAAAACATAAAAATAGCAATGAGCAAATTCAGAGCCAGGAATATCTCTTAAGCAACTAAAACAACAATATATTTTAAATAATAGTACATTAAAATAAAAACAATTAAGGCACATTGAGCCACAATACTTAACAGCACCATAGGCTCAATTGGCATTGATTGATTGATTGATTGATTGAAACTTTTATTAGTAGATTGCATAGTACAGTATATATTCCATCCATCCATCCATCCATCATCTTCCGCTTATCCGAGGTCGGGTCGCGGGGGCAGCAGCCTAAGCAGGGAAACCCAGACTTCCCTCTCTCCAGCCACTTCGTCTAGCTCTTCCCGGGGGATCCCGAGGCGTTCCCAGGCCAGCCGGGAGACATAGTCTTCCCAACGTGTCCTGGGTCTTCCCCGTGGCCTCCTACCAGCTGGACGTGCCCTAAACACCTCCCTAGGGAGGCGTTCGGGTGGCATCCTGACCAGATGCCCGAACCACCTCATCTGGCTCCTCTCAATGTGGAGGAGCAGCGGCTTTACGTTGAGTTCCTCCCGGATGGCAGAGCTTCTCACCCTAAGGGAGAGCCCCGCCACACGGCGGAGGAAACTCATTTCAGCCGCTTGTACCCGTGATCTTATCCTTTTGGTCATGACCCAAAGTTCATGACCATAGGTGAGGATGGGAACGTAGATCGACCGGTAAATTGAGAGCTTTGCCTTCCGGCTCAGCTCCTTCTTCACCACAACGGATCGATACAACGTCCGCATTACTGAAGACGCCGCACCGATCCGCCTGTCGATCTCACGATCCACTCTTCCCCCACTCGTGAACAAGACTCCTAGGTACTTGAACTCCTCCACTTGGGGCAGGGTCTCCTCCCCAACCCGGAGATGTACAATTGACCACTAAATGGTAACACCCCAATAAGTTTTCCAACGTTAATCAAGTACTTAATAAACGACCAAGTCGAGGTGATCTACCTCATATATACATACATACATACAGACACATATCATATACATATATATGTATATATATATATACATACATTTATATATACAGTATATAATTTATATTTATTTATTTTGCCGTTTTTGTTGACATGTTAAAGGTGTTTTAATGAATATACATGCATGTTTAACATATAGATTCCTATCTTTCATGAAGACAAGAATATAAATTGGTGTATTACCTGATTCTGATGACTTGCATTTTAGTGCTGATAATGTCCACTTTTTCAAATGGAGAAAAAAAGTTCCTGTTTTCTGTCTAATACCACATGAAAGTTGTTGGTTTTTTGGCATCTTATTTGTCCAGCTTCCATATTCGTTTTTATACACTTTACAAGAAATACATTGGCGGCAAACTCCGTAGCTTGCTAGCTTGTTTGCGCTGGCTTTCGGAGACTTTTATTTTGTTAGCGCGGACGCGATGGAGCGGCACTTTTATTGTGAAGACAGGAACTGTACGATCAGTCTTTAGGCTTTTGACGGGAAGTACGGTTGAAATAAAAAGTGTCTTTTTTCCTTTACACTTTTGATTGATTGCTTGATTGATACTTGAAATAGTAGATTGCACAGTTCAGTACATATTCCCTACAATTGACCACTAAATGGTAACACCCCAATAAGTTTTTCAACTTGTTTAAGTCGGGTCATGTGACCGCCTGGCTCTGTTTGATTGGTCCAACGTCACCAGTGACTGCATGTGATTGGTGAAACGCAGGCATGTGTAGATTCTACTTTAAAGCTCCATCATAAACCAAAACAAACATTAACAGATCGATAAAAAAAAAAAAGTAGCGAGTAGCGAGCTGAATGTAGATAAATGGAACGGAGTAAATGTAGCGTTTCCTTTCTATAAATATACTCAAGTAAAAGTAAAAGTATGTTGCATAAAAACTACTCGTAGAAGTACAATTTAACCCAAAAGTTACTCAAATAAATGTAACGGAGTAAATGTAGCGTTTCTTCTCTATAAATATACTCAAGTAAAAGTAAAAGTATGTTGCATAAAAACTACTCGTAGAAGTACAATTTAACCCAAAAGTTACTCAAATAAATGTAACGGAGTAAATGTAGCGTTTCTTCTCTATAAATATACTCAAGTAAAAGTAAAAGTATGTTGCATAAAAACTACTCGTAGAAGTACAATTTAACCCAAAAGTTACTCAAATAAATGTAACGGAGTAAATGTAGCGTTTTTTTCTATAAATATACTCAAGTAAAAGTAAAAGTATGTTGCATAAAAACTACTCGTAGAAGTACAATTTAACCCAAAAGTTACTCAAGTAAATGTAACGGAGTAAATGTAGCGTTTCTTCTCTATAAATATACTCAAGTAAAAATAAAGGTATGTTGCATAAAAACTACTCGTAGAAGTACAATTTAACCCAAAAGTTACTCAAATAAATGTAACGGAGTAAATGTAGCGTTTCTTCTCTATAAATATACTCAAGTAAAAGTAAAAGTATGTTGCATAAAAACTACTCGTAGAAGTACAATTTAACCCAAAAGTTACTCAAGTAAATGGAACGGAGTAAATGTAGCGTTTCTTCTCTATAAATATACTCAAGTAAAAGTAAAAGTATGTTGCATAAAAACTACTCGTAGAAGTACAATTTAACCCAAAAGTTACTCAAATAAATGTAACGGAGTAAATGTAGCGTTTCTTCTCTATAAATATACTCAAGTAAAAGTAAAAGTATGTTGCATAAAAACTACTCGTAGAAGTACAATTTAACCCAAGAGTTACTCAAGTAAATGTAACGGAGTAAATGTAGCGTTTCTTCTCTATAAATATACTCAAGTAAAAGTAAAAGTATGTTGCATAAAAACTACTCGTAGAAGTACAATTTAACCCAAAAGTTACTCAAATAAATGTAACGGAGTAAATGTAGCGTTTTTTTCTATAAATATACTCAAGTAAAAGTAAAAGTATGTTGCATAAAAACTACTCGTAGAAGTACAATTTAACCCAAAAGTTACTCAAGTAAATGTAACGGAGTAAATGTAGCGTTTCTTCTCTATAAATATACTCAAGTAAAAATAAAGGTATGTTGCATAAAAACTACTCGTAGAAGTACAATTTAACCCAAAAGTTACTCAAATAAATGTAACGGAGTAAATGTAGCGTTTCTTTTCTATAAATATACTCAAGTAAAAGTAAAAGTATGTTGCATAAAAACTACTCGTAAAAGTACAATTTAACCCAAAAGTTACTCAAGTAAATGTAACGGAGTAAATGTAGCGTTTCTTCTCTATAAATATACTCAAGTAAAAATAAAGGTATGTTGCATAAAAACTACTCGTAGAAGTACAATTTAACCCAAAAGTTACTCAAGTAAATGTAACGGAGTAAATGTAGCGTTTCTTCTCTATAAATATACTCAAGTAAAAGTAAAAGTATGTTGCATAAAAACTACTCGTAAAAGTACAATTTAACCCAAGTTACTCAAATAAATGTAATGGAGTAAATGTAGCGTTTCTTCTCTATAAATATACTCAAGTAAAAGTAAAAGTATGTTGCATAAAAACTACTCGTAGAAGTACAATTTAACACAAAAGTTACTCAAGTAAATGTAACGGAGTAAATGTAGCGTTTCTTCTCTATAAATATACTCAAGTAAAAGTAAAAGTATGTTGCATAAAAACTACTCGTAGAAGTACAATTTAACCCAAAAGTTACTCAAGTAAATGGAACGGAGTAAATGTAGCGTTTCTTCTCTATAAATATACTCAAGTAAAAGTAAAAGTATGTTGCATAAAAACTACTCGTAGAAGTACAATTTAACCCAAAAGTTACTCAAATAAATGTAACGGAGTAAATGTAGCGTTTCTTCTCTATAAATATACTCAAGTAAAAGTAAAAGTATGTTGCATAAAAACTACTCGTAGAAGTACAATTTAACCCAAGAGTTACTCAAGTAAATGTAACGGAGTAAATGTAGCGTTTCTTCTCTATAAATATACTCAAGTAAAAGTAAAAGTATGTTGCATAAAAACTACTCGTAGAAGTACAATTTAACCCAAAAGTTACTCAAATAAATGTAACGGAGTAAATGTAGCGTTTCTTCTCTATAAATATACTCAAGTAAAAGTAAAAGTATGTTGCATAAAAACTACTCGTAGAAGTACAATTTAACCCAAAAGTTACTCAAGTAAATGTAACGGAGTAAATGTAGCGTTTCTTCTCTATAAATATACTCAAGTAAAAGTAAAAGTATGTTGCATAAAAAGTACTCGTAGAAGTACAATTTAACCCAAAAGTTACTTAAGTAAATGTAACGGAGTAAATGTAGCGTTTCTTTTCTATAAATATACTCAAGTAAAAGTAAAAGTATGTTGCATAAAAACTACTCGTAGAAGTACAATTTAACCCAAAAGTTACTCAAATAAATGTAACGGAGTAAATGTAGCGTTTCTTCTCTATAAATATACTCAAGTAAAAGTAAAAGTATGTTGCATAAAAACTACTCGTAGAAGTACAATTTAACCCAAAAGTTACTCAAGTAGATGTAACGGAGTAAATGTAGCGCGTTACTACCCACCTCTGATAATAACAAAACGGCTAATATTTAAAAAATGGATAAATGTGGATAGTCCAACTCATACTGACTGGTATACACAAGCTATCGAGATGATATCAGTAAAAAAACTGCATTTATTTTAGATAATAATGAGTCGTATATTGGAATATGGGATCCATTATTGAAATTCGTTTTAAGTATTAAATGAACCAAAATATGACTTATTGTATCTTTGTGTGTATTGGACACTAGGGCTGTGAATTTTTGGGTGTCCCACTATTCGATTCAATATTGGTTCTTAGGGTCACGATTCGATAATTAATCGATTTTTTTCGATTCGATTCTCGATTCCAAAACGATATTTTTCCGATTCAAAAGGATTCTGTATTCATTCAATCCATAGGATTTCAGCAGGATCTACCCCAGTCTGCTGACATGCTAGCAGAGTAGTAGATTAAAAAAAAAAAAAGCTTTTATAAATGTAAAGAACAATGTTTTATCAACTGATTGCAATAATGTAAATTTGTTTTAACTATTAAACGAACCAAAAATATGACTTATTTTATCTTTGTGAAAACATTGGACACAGTGTGTTGTCAAGCTTATGAGATGCCATGCAAGTGTAAGCCACTGTGACACTATTGTTCTTTTTTATTATTTTTATAAATGTCTAATGATAATGTCAATGAGGGATTTTTAATCACCGCTATGCTGAAATTATAACTAATATTGATACTGTTGTTGATAATATTCATATTTGTTTCACTACTTTTAGTTTGTTCTGTGTGGTGTTTGTGTCTCCTCTCAATTGCTCTGTTTATTGCCGTTCTGAGTGTTGCTGGGTCAGGTTCGGTTTTGGAATTGGATTGCATTGTTATGGTGTTGCTGTGTAGTGGTTTGTTGGATTGATAATAAAAAAAATAAAAAAAATAACAATAAAATATGTGATTCGATTCGTATTGAATCGATTTTTTTCCCACACCCCTATTGGATACGGTGTGTTGTCAGGCTTATGAGATGCGATGCATTGTTCTTGTTATTTTTTTTTTGTATTAACGTTTTTAATGATGATATCTATGGGGGATTTTTGCTCACTGCTATTTTGAAATTGTTATTAATATTGATGATGTTCATTTCTGTTTCACTACTTTTGGAATGTACCGTGTCATGTTTGTGTGTCCTCAATTGCTCTGTTTATTGCTATTTTGAATGTTGCTGGGTCGGGTTTGGTTTTGGAATTGGATTGCATTGTTATGTATTGTTTTGTTGGATTGATTAATAAATTCATGTCAATTTTACGCCATTTTCTGCCAGAAGTGAGATTGTCACTGTATATATATATATATATATATATATATATATATATATATATATGTCTTAATTAGATTATCCAGAGAATAGTGCTCGATACCCTGGTAGAGCGAAATATATGTATGTGTGGGAAAAATCACAAGACTATTTCATCTCTACAGAACTGTTTCATGAGGGGTTCCTTCAATCATTAGATTTATATAAATGTATATATATATATATATATATATATATATATATATATATATATATATATACACATTTTTTTAATTGTCTGCAACAAGTTAAAAACCCTCTAAAAGTTTCTTGAAGACCTCTATAATGGTAAAACTACTTCGAATTACACGGTACCAGTGCCATTGTGCGGTCCTTATATATGTTCCATAATAATACAGGTATGTTTAATGCGGCGACAATCCGTCGAGCGACGTGGCTTCACAGCTTATCGAAGTCGTACTAAAAACATTTTGACGGATTTTTGAGCGCCGTGAGTAATGTTCTATATTTTCAATGGTACATTTAAAGTTTTGGTGTTGTTTACTGGCGTACCTCTTATGTGTGACTGCCATCTACCGGTCACACTTATCATTACACCATGTATCAAATATAGTAGCGTCGAGGTCGGTAAGCACAACCAGAATCATGCCGTACATAAGCGCACTGTACATTTTCGAGAAAATTAAAATATTTTAAGTGCGCCTTTTAATCCGAAAAATACGGTAGATCAAAGGTATCTAAGTCATTATGAGCAAAGATGTGCAAGTCCAAAACTATCTGCAAATAGACAGAGTATTTTTCCAAGCAAGAGTTTCATGGCTCGTAGTACACCAAGGTTATCGAGCGTCTAAATCCTCCTTCATTACCATTTCAATTAAATCTATAGCTGAGATGGTACAGGCTTAAAAGAATCTGTTTGCCGCAGTCAATGAATATTCTCGAGGCCTGATCAGCATCAAGAAAGAGGAAAAAAAAAAAAAGACAGCAATCCGACTTAAAAGCTGACTCAGAATAGCACAGCTGTAGTGGCGGAGCAGAAAGTGTTGTTTCCACACAGGTGGATGAGAACCCAAAATATCCACTGCATATGGAAGCATACAGTAATTGTCTACTCAGGACTAAATCATGCAAAATGCTACACATGATGTTATTCAAGGAAGTAACGTTGATATAATTGGTTTGAATATTTCTACATGCCATTAAATGTTCTCACACGTGCGCATCCAAACAGAGCGTATAAAGAACTGATGAACATAAAGTGCCGAATAACAAACCACTCCTCAGCTGTGAAGTAAATCATTGAATTACTGAATAATACTTATTTTGATTACCGTATTTTCCGGACCATAGGGTGCACTGTCAAAGAATGATCCACTTTTGATCGTTTTCATATGTAAGGCTACCGGAATATAAGGCGCATTAAAGTAGTCATATATATATTTTTTTTTTAAATGGAAAACACTTCCTTGTGGTCTACATAACATGTAATGGTAGTTCTTTGGTCAAAATGTTGCATGAATTATGTTTTACAGATCATCTGCAAGCCGCTTTCTGACAGTTGCTCCCGGATACGCTGTTTTACGGGCGGTCTTATTTACGTGGTTCACCTTCGACAGCGTCTACTCCCCTTCAACTTTGTTGTAGCGGTGTAGCATGCAAGGACGGAAGCATCTCCTTATCCGTGAACAACAACACCGTGTCAATGGGTCCCGTGAAAAAACATCTGACTGTAAATCTCTAATAACTAAAGTTCCTTGGGTGGATAATGTAAACTCACTACACCGGTATGTTTTAGGGTTTAAAGGGGAACATTATCACCAGACCTATGTAAGCATCAATATATACCTTGATGGTGCAGAAAAAAGAAAATTTTTAACCGATTTCCGAACTCTAAATGGGTGAATTTTGGCGAACTAAACGCCTTTCTGTTTATCGCTCTGGAGGTGATGACGTCAGAATGTGACATCACCGAGGTAATACAGCCGCCGTTTTAATTTTCAACACATTACAAACACCGGGTCTCAGCTCTGTTATTTTCTGTTTTGTCGAAAATTTTTTGGAACCTTGGAGACATCATGCCTCGTCGGTGTGTTGTCGGAGGGTGTAACAACACTAACAGGGAGGGATTCAAGTTGCACCACTGGCCCGAAGATGCGAAAGTGTCTGCCGCCAGACCCCCATTGAATGTGCCGGAGTGTCTGCACATTTTACCGGCCGTGCTAAAGCAGACATGGCACAGATGTAAAGATAACCTGCAGATGTATTTGCAACGATAAAGTCAACTAAATCACAAAGGTGAGTTTTGTTGGTGTTGACTTATGTGCTAATCAGACATATTTGGTCGCGGAGTGACTGCCAGCTAATCGATGCTAACATGCTACGCTAATCGATGCTAACATGCTATTTACCTGCGGTGCTAAAGCAGACATGGCACAGAGATGTATGGATAACCTGCAGATGCATTTGCAACTATATCACGTTTCCTTCCACCCACATTTAATGCGAAACAAACACTTACCAATCGAAGGATTTAAGTTGCTCCAGTGTCACAAGATGCCAAAGTCCTGATCGTTTGGTCCGCACATTTTACCGGCGATGCTAACGCAGCTATTCGGCCATGCTATGGCTATGAATAGCGTCAATAGCTATTCGCTCAATAGCTTCAGCTTCTTCTTCAATACTTTCATACTCCAACCATCCGTTTCAATACATGCGTAATCTGTTGAATCGCTTAAGCCGCTGAAATCCGAGTCTGAATCCGAGCTAATGTCGCTATATCTTGCTGTGGTATTCGCCATTGTTTGTTTGTATTGGCAGCACTGTATGACATCACAGAAAAATGAACCGTGTCTTCGCAGAGAGCAAAAAAAAAGGCACTTTATAGCTTTTTTTAGGGATATTCCAGGACCAGTAAAATTTTGGAAAAAACTTCAAAAAATACAACAAGCCACTGGGAACTGATTTTTATTGTTTTTAACCCTTTTGAGATTGTGATAATGTTCCCGTTTTATGGCGAGTTTACTGACAGATATAAGTAAGAACTTTACAGTACTTTATATTAGAAATGTCAACAGCGGAGAATAAATGTCCCATAACAAAAAGATAGAAAAAAAGAAGTTTATCGGCTACGGGGTCGCCACGGACTACAAAGGTGGAAGAGCGCAATTTTTCAGGATTCATGCAGATCCCAAATACAGATCAGTAGGTTCCAGAAGGTAAGACAAATTGCTTTTGCATAATATTGCAAAACCAAACGCCAGATAATATGTCTTACCTTATACACACACTATAATAATACTCCTATGTTGAAGCACATCAAGCGGTGCGGCTTCATGGCTTACCAAAGTCGTACTAAAAAATGTTGATAGATTTTTGAGCGCCGTGTGTAATGTTCTATATTTTTCTATGGAACATATAAAATGTTTGTGTTTTTTACTTGAGTCATATTGACATTATAGTGCAAACTACACTTATATCTTATGTTTGACTGCCATTTACTGATCACACTTATTATTGCACCGTGTACCAAATAAAACAGCATTGAGGTGGGTAAGCTCAACCAAACTTAATCTTTATATTAAGCGCGCCGCGTTAAAGGCGCAAAGTTCAGTTTCAAGACACACATTTTTTTAAAGTGCACTTAATAGTCAACTGATTCTGGTAGATATGCCATCCTGGTGCTTTTAGATCTGTCTGCTGCGTTCGACACCGTCAACCACGCCACCTTAATCACTCGTCTTGAGAACTGTGCGGGTATTAAGGGCGCCGCCCTCAACTGGTTCCGGTCGTACCTAGCCGTTAGGAGTTTTTGTGTAAAAATAGACAGTTTTATGTCTTCCACAGCTCCTCGACCACACGGAGTCCCCCAGGGCTCAATCCTTGCCCCAATCTTATTTGCGCTTTACCTTCTCCCCCTTGGTTCTATTTTTAGGAAGTATGGTATTGCATTTCATTTTTATGCCGATGATTGCCAGATCTATTTTCCCGAGGCACAAAATAACACAGTTCAACGTCTCATTGACTGCCTACACGACATCAAAGCCTGGCTTTCAGCTAACTTTTTGAGTCTAAATGAAGACAAAACAGAAGTTATGTTGTTCGGTCCAAGTCGCTCTCCCTCCCCCAACTATGACCTCGGCACTCTGACCCCGTATCTCAGCGACTGTGTCACAAACCTGGGGGTAAAGTTCGACTCAGATTTTAAATTCGAAAAACAAATCAGCAGCGTCGTTCAAAAAAGCTTTTATCACTTATGCCAAATAGCGAAAGTGAAACCGCTTCTGTCAGGACATGACCTTGAGAAATTAATTCACACCTTTATCTCGAGTCGTTTAGACTACTGCAAGGCCCTGTATGTCGGCATTAGCCAGGCCTCCCTCGCCCGCCTAAAGCTCGTGCAGAACTCTGTTGCTCGTCTGCTAACACGGACCCGCAGACGTGAGCACATCACCCCTATATTAGTGTCTCTTCACTGGCTCCCTGTGCGTAATCGAATCAATTTTAAACTCCTTCTATTTGCTTTTAAATGTCTTAACAACCTCGCTCCAACATATCTCTCCGACCTCCTTCAGCCGTACTGCCCCACTCGATCCCTAAGATCAGCCGATCAGCTGCTACTGACGGTCCCTGACACAAGGCTGAAGCTTAGAGGTGACAGAGCTTTTGCCGCTGCTGCTCCCAGGCTCTGGAAGGACCTACCTCTGAGTGTTAGACAAGCCTCCTCTCTTCCTGTTTTTAAATCTCTCTTAAAAACCAACTTTGGTTCCTTGGCTTTTAACACAAAGTGATATCCATCCTGCAATGGCGCCCCATTACACACCTGCTGTGAACCTGTTTTTATGTTTTATTTATTTATTTTTTATCATGTTCTGTTTGTGTTGTGTTGTTTGCTCGGTCTTCGTATTATCTTTTAACCTGCCCATTGTACAGCACGTTGGCTACCCCTGTGGTAAATTTTAAATGTGCTTTATAAATCAATCAATCAATGTTTACTTATATAGCCCTAAATCACTAGTGTCTCAAAGGGCTGCACAAACCACCACGACATCCTCGGTAGGCCCACATAAGGGCAAGGAAAACTCACACCCAGTGGGACATCGGTGACAATAATGACTATGAGAACCTTGGAGAGGAGGAAAGCAATGGATGTCGAGCGGGTCTAACATGATACTGTGAAAATTCAATCCATAATGGATCCAACACAGTCGCCAGAGTCCAGTCCAAAGCGGATCCAACACAGCAGCGAGAGTCCCGTTCACAGCGGAGCCAGCAGGAAACCATCCCAAGCGGAGGCGGATCAGCAGCGCAGAGATGTCCCCAGCCGATACACAGGCAAGCAGTACATGGCCACCAGATCGGACCGGACCCCCTCCACAAGGGAGAGTGGGACATAGAAGAAAAAGAAAAGAAACGGCAGATCAACTGGTCTAAAAAGGGAGTCTATTTAAAGGCTAGAGTCTACTAATGAGTTTTAAGGTGAGACTTAAATGCTTCTACTGAGGTGGCATCTCGAACTGTTACCGGGAGGGCATTCCAGAGTACTGGAGCCCGAACGGAAAACGCTCTATAGCCCGCAGACTTTTTTTGGGCTTTGGGAATCACTAATAAGCCGGAGTCCTTTGAACGCAGATTTCTTGCCGGGACATATGGTACAATACAATCGGCAAGATAGGATGGAGCTAGACCGTGTAGTATTTTATACGTAAGTAGTAAAACCTTAAAGTCACATCTTAAGTGCACAGGAAGCCAGTGCAGGTGAGCCAGTACAGGTGTAATGTGATCAAACTTTCTTGTTCTTGTCAAAAGTCTAGCAGCCGCATTTTGTACCAACTGTAATCTTTTAATGCTAGACATGGGGAGACCCGAAAATAATACGTTACAGCAGTCGAGGCGAGACGTAACAAACGCATGGATAATGATCTCAGCGTCTTTAGTGGACAGAATGGAGCGAATTTTAGCGATATTACGGAGATAAAAGAAGGCCGTTTTAGTAACGCTTTTAATGTGTGCCTCAAAGGAGAGAGTTGGGTCAAAGATAATACCCAGATTCTTTACCGTGTCGCCTTGTTTAATTGTTTGGTTGTCAAATGTTAGAGTTGTATTATTAAATAGAGTTCGGTGTCTAGCAGGACCGATAATCAGCATTTCCGTTTTTTGGGCGTTGAGTTGCAAAAAGTTAGCGGACATCCATTGTTTAATTTCATTAAGACACGCCTCCAGCTGACTACAATCCGGCGTGTTGGTCAGCTTTAGGGGCATGTAGAGTTGGGTGTCATCAGCATAACAGTGAAAGCTAATACAAATAAAGTTGATTTGATTTGATTTTGTTTTACATTAGAGTGTTAGGCCAACTCACTGGGGCGGTATAGCTCGGTTGGTAGAGTGGCCGTGCCAGCAACTTGAGGGTTGCAGGTTCGATTCCCGCTTCCGCCATCCTAGTCACTGCCGTTGTGTCCTTGGGCAAGACACTTTACCCACCTGCTCCCAGTGCCACCCACACTGGTTTAAATGTAACTTAGATATTGGGTTTCACTATGTAAAGCGCTTTGAGTCACTAGAGAAAAGCGCTATATAAATATAATTCAATTCAATTCACTCACTGAGCATTAAAAGTAAAATTGTTTCTGAATTAAACCTTAAAAGGGAACATCTTATGAATAACTGACTCTTTAATTGCTTCTATACATATATGTGGGTCTCTAGAATATTTGCCCAACCCAAAAAAAAACTAAAAATATTGACTTTCTGCAAGCTTTTTGGAGTTTTCAACGAGTTGTGCCTTAACAAACTGGCTAATTTACATAACAGCAGCCATAGTTATTTTCGGTACTTTCTGCCCAAATATCCGCCATTGACTCTTCACACTAAGAAACTACAATCATGGCCGAACCAAATACAAAGCATAGCTTGTTGGATGCCCAGATCGCTGCACTTTATTACATCACCTTCCAGCCACAGAGGACATCAGCACGAGGTGGATTAATTGTATTTATTATGGAAATGTCCCAGCTTCCATCAGCAAAAAATGTTGAGGTCAGTTACAACACCTTGGATGCAAGGAGACGGTTGGTTAAAAATAGATGGATACAAGCTGTAGTATTTTTCATATATTCTTTTATTAGGGGCGGGCCATAATAAACACATTTGGACGACCAAGACCAGATCTGAAACTACATGTTCACCCCCACTCATAAACACATCCTCTGCCAGAGCATAAGAAGACGGAGCACGAGAGTAGTCTTGAAGAGACGCCACAGGCATCCGAGACACAAATGGCTACTTGTGAGTATTCAATCCAAATAATATTCCAAACGTAATCATGCTGCATTTAAAGACCCACTTATGAACTTTCAGTTCTGGTTGGTTTCCCATGAGGACCAGCGCATAGCGTTGTAAATTGTCAGAAACTACTATAACGAACTGAAACGATAATGCCACAGTGATTCAGTAGGAACCTACATATTTTACTCGAACTTTATGTTTGTAGTTTACAATCATGGCATTGTTTTTTATTCATACTGTACTTTTGAGTTTGTTGTGTGGCTGGTCGTGTCAGCTTTCAAGCTGCCGGCTTAGTATTGCTACCACGCAAATTTCCGATAACTAACGACATTGGCAATGTCATTTTGATTTGGGCAGCACAGCTCGGTGCCAGCAACTTAAAGGGTTGCAGGTTCGATTCCCGCTTCCACCATCCTAGTCACTGCCGTTGTGTCCTTGGGCAAGACACCTTACCCACCTGCTCCCAGTGCCACCCACACTGGTTTAAATGTAACTTAGCTATTGGGTTTCACTATGTAAAAGCGCTTTGAGTCATTAGAGAAAAGCGCTATATCAATCAATCAATCAATGTTTACTTATATAGCCCTAAATCACTAGTGTCTCAAAGGGCTGCACAAACCACTACGACATCCTCGGTAGGCCCACATAAGGGCAAGGAAAACTCACACCCAGTGGGACGCCGGTGACAATGATGACTATGAGAACCTTGGAGAGGAGGAAAGCAATGGATGTCGAGCGGGTCTAACATAATACTGTGAAAGTTCAATCCATAATGGATCCAACACAGTCGCGAGAGTCCAGTCCAAAGCGGATCCAACACAGCAGCGAGAGACCCGTTCACAGCGGAGCCAGCAGGAAACCATCCCAAGCGGAGGCGGATCAGCAGCGCAGAGATGTCCCCAGCCGATACACAGGCAAGCAGTACATGGCCACCGGATCGGACCGGACCCCCTCCACAAGGGAGAGTGGGACATAGGAGAAAAAGAAAAGAAACGGCAGATCAACTGGTCTAAAAAGGGAGTCTATTTAAAGGCTAGAGTATACAAATGAGTTTTAAGGTGAGACTTAAATGCTTCTACTGAGGTGGCATCTCGAACTGTTACCGGGAGGGCATTCCAGAGTACTGGAGCCCGAAATGAAAACGCTCTATAGCCTGCAGATTTTTTTGGGCTTTGGGAATCACTAATAAGCCGGAGTCCTTTGAAGGCAGATTTCTTGCCGGGACATATGGTACAATACAATGGGCAAGATAGGATGGAGCTAGACCGTGTAGTATTTTATACGTAAGTAGTAAAACCTTAAAGTCACATCTTAAGTGCACAGGAAGCCAGTGCAGGTGAGCCAGTACAGGTGTAATGTGATCAAACTTTCTTGTTCTTGTCAAAAGTCTAGCAGCCGCATTTTGTACCAACTGTAATCTTTTAATGCTAGACATGGGGAGACCCGAAAATAATACGTTACAGTAATCGAGGCGAGACGTAACAAACGCATGGATAATGATCTCAGCGTCCATATAAATATAATTCACTTCACTTCACTTGATTTGAGCATCGAAAGGTAAGGTACTTACTAGTCCAGCAGGAACAGAGCCACGGCAGCATCTGTGAAAATCCCTCCTTGTCTTTGAGTTAACGACAGCGAGTGAAAACCGGGCCAATGTTGATCCCTGACTGTCCTTTAAAATCCGAGTAGCCTCCCTTTTTCTTTGTTCTGTCAGGCTGGCTCTTGACAGTTTGTTTGTGTTTTAGTTTTTTCGTCTGTGTGTGTAGTATTTCCTGTCAGCGCTGTTTGCCCTCAGCTGCGGCCAATTGGCACCTGGCCACACCTGGTGTCAATCAGCCCGAATTCTTATTTTTACCTGGCTTTGTCTTCCAGTCGGGGCTGGATTATTGTCGCTCCTGTCGTGTCGTGTCGATGTCAACACTACCTATCTTGTCGCTTGTAGCTTTGTCTACTTCTGTACACTTTGTTCATGCCGTAGTTCCGTCGTGTCACAGTAAGTGTTTTTGTTTTTAGCCAAGTTTGTTATCCGCCTTGTGCGAGCCTTTTATTTGTACCCTTTTTTTTCGGTTTGATTGATTGATTGATACTTTTATTAGTAGATTGCACAGTTCAGTACATATTCTGTACAATTGACCACTAAATGATAACACCCGAATAAGTTTTTCGACTTGTTTAAGTCGGGGTCCACGTTAATCAATTCATGGTACAAATATATACTATCAACATAATACAGTCATCACACAAGTTAATCATCATAGTATATACATTGAATTATTTACATTATTTACAATCCGGGGGGTGGGATGAGGAGCTGTATTGTAGCTGAGATAGGCGCCAGCGCCCCCCGCTACCCCAAAAGGGAATAAGCGGTAGGAAATGGATGGATGGATGGATGGGATGAGGAGCTTTGGTTGATATCAGTACTTCAGTCATCAACAATTGTATCAACAGAGAAATGTGGACATTGAAACAGTGTAGGTCTTATTTAGTAGGATATGTACAGCCAGCAGAGAACATAGTGAGTTCACATAGCATAAGAACAAGTATATACATTAGAAGTAAATTTGAGTTGTTTATAATCCGGGGAGATGGGATGTGAATGGAGGAGGGTATTAGTAAAGTATTGAAGTTGCCTGGAGGTGTTGTTTTAGAGCGGTTTTGAAGGAGGATAGAGATGCACTTACTTTTATACCTGTTGGGAGTGCATTCCACATTGATGTGGTATAGTAAGAGAGGTTTTGTCTTAGTGTGAAATTAAATCATGTTTTCTTACGAAATGACTGACGCCTTCTCTGCATCTTGGGGTTCATCACCAACAAACTCGGACATGTTCTGTCTCTTCAGACAAAACTTTTTGTTTCTTTGGTTGGTTTGCAGCTTCTGCTATGATAGCAGTAATTGCACGAAAGCAATCGCATCGACTTCCATTTTTGCAACGTCAAGCAGTCTGCACATTTCTATTTTTTTGTGTGGAAGGGTTTCTGCCACCCTCCTCAAAGTGCAGTGAAAGTTATATAAACCCTCCCCGGTCATGACAGAGGTGTCATTCAACGAGGTGTAAGTCGACGTATCCTCCCAGAAGGTATGACGTTTTTTTTTTTTTTATGGAGGTTGAAAAGTTACTCGATGCTGGTTTAAAGTGTAGTTCTCCAGAAGAGAAACTGTTGTGACATGTACAAGCTTTTAAGTGCAGGGTTCATACGGTCATGAACATACTGGAGAAGTCATTGAATTTTGGATTAACATTTTTAGGCCCTGGAAAAGTTATGGAAAAGTAGTATTGAAAATAGACCTTAAGTTTCATTAATCTGAACAAAATCGATGTGACATAAGGAAATTACTACGGACCATCATGATCTGTTGGCATGGGGTATGCAAGCACGTACCAACTGTATCAATCAATCAATCAATGTTTATTTATATAGCCCCAAATCACAAATGTCTCAAAGGACTGCACAAATCATTACGACTACAACATCCTCGGAAGAACCCACAAAAGGGCAAGGAAAACTCACACCCAGTGGGCAGGGAGAATTCACATCCAGTGGGACGCCAGTGACAATGCTGACTATGAGAAACCTTGGAGAGGACCTCAGATGTGGGCAACCCCCCCCCCCCTCTAGGGGACCGAAAGCAATGGATGTCGAGCGGGTCTAACATGATACTGTGAAAGTTCAATCCATAGTGGCTCCAACACAGCCGCGAGAGTTCAGTTCAAGCGGATCCAAGACAGCAGCGAGAGTCCCGTCCACAGGAAACCATCTCAAGCGGATCAGCAGCGTAGAGATGTCCCCAACCAATACAGGCGAGCGGTCCATCCTGGGTCCTGACGAGCGGTCCATCCTGGGTCTCGACTCTGGACAGCCAGTACTTCATCCATGGTCATCGGACCGGACCCCCTCCACAAGATCTTCTGCTAACGAAGTGACGGCGCTGTAAAAAAGCCAGTGAAGTCCAGCTTCGATAAGGAATGTTTTTTGTGGCTGGCCAAAGCCAGTGAACTAAGACGGCTGTAAAACACAATATGTAAGGCCGTGATGCATAACTGGTAGTAAGTTGGACCCGTTTCCAGTGAGGGTTGGACTCTTTGTCACCGATTCTGTTCATACATTTTATGGACAGAATTTCTAGGCGCAGTCAAGGCGTTGAAGGGATCCGGTTTGGTGGCCGCAGGATTAGGTCTCTGCTTTTTTGCGGATGATGTGGTCCTGATGGCTTCATCTGGCCGGGATCTTCAGCTCTCCCTGGATCCGTTTGCAGCCGAGTGTGAAACGACTGGGATGAGAATCAGCACCTCCAAGTCCGAGTCCATGGTCCTCGCCCAGGAAAGGGTGGAGTTCTATCTCCAAGTTGGGGAGGAGATTTTGCCCCATGTGGAGGAGTTCAAGTAACTCGGAGTCTTGTTCACGATTGAGGGAAGAGTGGATCGTGAGATCGACAGGCGGATCGGTGCGGCGTCTTCAGTAATGCGGACGTTGTATCGATCCGTTGTGGTGAAGAAGGAGCTGAGCCGGAAGGTGAAGCTCTTAATCTACCGGTCGATCTACGTTCCCATCCTTACCTATGGTCATGAGCTTTGGGTCATGACTGAAAGGATAAGATCACGGGTACAAGCGGCCGAAATGAGTTTCCTCCACCGGGTGGCGGGGCTCTCCTTTGGAAATAGGCTGAGAAGCTCTGCCATCCGGGGGGAACTCAAAGTAAAGTGGCTTCTCCTCCACATGGAGAGGAGCCAGATGAGGTGGTACAGGCATCTAGTCAGGATGCCACCCAAACGCCTCCCTGGGGAGGTGTTTAGGGCATGTCCGACCCGCAGGAGGCCACGGGGAAGACCCAGGACATGTTGGGAAGACTATGTCTCCCGGCTGGCCTGGGAACGCCTCGGGATCCCCCCGGGAGGAGCTGGACAAAGTGTCTGTGGAGAGGTAAGTCTGGGATTCTCTGCTTAGGCTGCCTCGGATAAGCGGAAGAAAATGGATGGATGGGACGTAATGCATAAAAAAAAACACAGATGCGGATGGAGGCGTGGTCTGCGCGCCTGCCGCGGAGCGGGGTGTGTAGATTGCCCAGCTGGGACTGGTTATCTAATCACCTGTCACCCTTATTAGTAGCAGCCGGGACAAGACACGTGGTTGGGATTTGGAGAGAGAGAAACACACGCACAGAGCCAGAGACGTGCCGGACTGAAAAGACCTCACAATATATACAAAGGAGACTTGTGCATGTCAATAAAAGACTGGCTCAAACCTGTACACGGGGCTCACGGAAAATCTATCGGACTCAGGAGAACTTTTACAGCAGAGAGACTTTCACAACAGAAATTTCAAATATGGGCGAGACAGCGTTCGTTAGCCACTTAAGGGGGAAAAAGCACAAAACTGTAGCCACAACACCCATAGGCGACTTTATGAGCGCGGATAAACTGTGAGGACAGACAACAACACTTCTACATTTTCCGCAGCAACACAACTGGATGGATGTGTCTGCAAAAAATGAAGTCCTCAAAGTTGAGATAGTCTGGGCACCATAATACTCGAATTCAAATCTGTCATTTGAAGTTATCGGAGAAGTGAACCAGATTGCAGCAAAATGTAACTGTGGTGAGAACAAGTTCACCCATATCTGTGCTTTTGGACTTGAGATGCCCATTGAAAGACTCTTACTGTCACTTGCGTCCCAACAAACACCAAAAATGACAAAAGTCTAAACCAGGGATTCCTAACGATTTGGACCTCGGGACCCAACTTTTCTACTACAGAGGGTTCCGGGCTCTACTAAATAATGAACACTGATTTAGTAAACTTACTGTTGATTTTAATTGAATTCAATAATTATGCCTACTTAATGTTTAACAGTAGAAACCTTTTCAAATGATATGAAAGCATGTGTTATTAAACACATTATCATCAGAGCTTAGGTCAGGCTGATTACAAAAATGAATCCTTTTAAATATACTGCAAAATAAGGGACTCATGAATGTGATAAAAGTACATTTACATACATTTTAACAGTACTACAATAAATAATAAATATCCATCCATTTTCTACCGCTTATTCCCTTTTTTGGGGTCGCGGGGGGCGCAGGCGCATATCTCAGCGACAATCGGGCGGAAGACAGCGTACACCCTGGACAAATCGCCACCTTATCGCAGGGCCAGCACAGATAGACAGAAAACATTCACACTCACATTCACACACTAGGGACCATTTAGATCAGTGGTTCTCAAATGGGGGTACACGTACCCCCAGGGGTACTTGAAGGTATGCCAAGGGGTACGTGAGATTTTTAAAAAAATATTCTAAAAATAGCAACAATTCAAAAATCCTTTATAAATATATCTATAGAATAATACTTCAACAAAATATGAATGTAAGTTCATAAACTGTGAAAAGAAATGCAACAATGCAATATTCAGTGTTGACAGCTAGATTTTTTGTGGACATGTTCCATAAATATTGTTTATGTTTAAAATATTCTTTTATTGTGAAGAAATTTTTAGAATGAAGTTCATGAATCCAGATGCAATCCCCAAAGAGGTCACTTTAAGTTGATGATTACTTCTATGTGTAGAAATATGTATTAATAATTGAATCACTTGTTTATTTTTCAGCAAGTTTTTAGTTATTTTTGTATCTTTTTTTTTCCAAATAGTTCAAGAAAGACCACTAAAAATTAGCAATATTTTGCAGTGTTATACAATTTAATAAATCAGAAACTGATGACATAGTGCTGTATTTTACTACTTTATCTCTTTACCGTGACTATACCGGGCGGTATAGCTCGGTTGGTAGAGCGGCCGTGTCAGCAACTTGAGGGTTGCAGGTTCGATTCCCGCTTCTGCCATCCTAGTCACTGCCGTTGTGTCCTTGGGCAAGACACTTTACCCACCTGCTCCCAGTGCCACCCACACTGGTTTAAAAATGTAACTTAGATATTGAGTTTCACTATGCAAAGCGCTTTGAGTCACTAGAGAAAAGCGCTATATAAATATAATTCACTTCACTTTATATTCAAAAAATAAAGAGGGGGTACATCACTGAAAAAAAAATATATTTAGATGAATATATGTTTCTTAATTAAACTATCAATAAGTTAAATTAAAATACAGGGTCACCACTTCTGACATATTTTTTGCGCTTAAGAATCTTCTCTAGGATTTCTTCTGTTTGTTTGAGATTGGCAATACTGCCACAAGTGGTGGAAACGTGTATTACAACCACAACTGAGGAAAAAAAAATATTTCGATGGCCCTCTAAGATCAAAAAACACTGGTCTAAAGCACCATTTGTCCATCAAATTGATTAATACAGGGAAGCTGTGGAATGGAGCAGAAGTAATGACTAAATATGTTGAATCTGAAATATGAGAACATGTATGCATGTTTTGGGTTGTGTTGTTTTGTTTGTCATTTTATTTAAAATTCAAGGAACTGTATTGTCATACCAGGTCACAAGAGACACACGGCATCCAATTTAGTTCCTAATAGAACAATAGAATGTACATAATGCCGTACTACTAGTGTTTCGATAATTAGTAAAATCATTTATTTTGGTCATAGAAAAGGTTTAGCGGAAGTCATGGATAATATTTGATGAAAAAGTGTACAAACCCTGAAGTGTGTTTGTAATATCAATTTTTAAACCCACACCAGGGCTTTGTTGCCAAATTCTAAAATAAGATAAAATATAATTAAAAACAACAACAAAGGATCAAACTCATGCTATTAAAAAACAAACAAATGGAATGTCGACGCGTATATGACAATGCATTGAGGACCAGATGTGTGGGACATGAAACAAGTCAACATCACGTCAAGTGGGGGACAAAAATAGAAAAGCATAAACAAAACCAATCAAATACAATCTGACTCATCACACTGCTTAAAGGCAGCAAAGGAACATGCCGGATTATTACCGCCTTAGAAAACACAGACACATTTGAAAATGATCCTTCATAATCTATAAACATGCCGGAATCCTTGTTTTCAAATGAGAAATCCACAAATCAGCTTAGTGCGTAACAACCCTTTTATTTTTTTTTTTAGAAAATCTGGGTCATTTTAGTTATTTTACCTTACGGTGCAATGTTTGTTCCTTTCATTCCATAAGAAGATGCTTAAACGGCGTTTCGAAAATAGATATAAAGAAATCCGAACAAGCGGCTTAAATGTACAGAAAAAATTAAAATAAAAAACGTGCACACACATCAGTAACAGCAAAAATGTAGAGTTTTTTTGTACAACAACCACATGGATATTAATAAAACCACTGATCTGAGGAAACGGCGTTTCGAAAATATATACAAAGAAATCTGTCAGGCTTGGACATGGATGGTGTGTGCTCCTTCCACGCAGCGGGATTACAGGACGAGCCAGGCAGGAATTCAGGTACATGATTTATTAAATAAACAAACAAACTACAAAAAGACAAACCAAGGACGCGCTCTGTGGCGGATAAAAATCTATACTATACTTAAAAACAAAACAGCACAATGGCATGACTATATACAAACAAAACAAAACTAGCACAATGGCATGAATACAAAAAAACTTACATGGCATGGAACTGTGGACGAGGACGTGAAGGTTTGAACAACATGGGTAGGGTGCGTGCGAGTGTGAAGATCCCAGAATGATGAACAGAAAAAGAGTGACTTAAGTAGCTGTGATGATTAGTGAAAACAGGTGAGGCTGAGAACAGGGACGTGACATGACAGGTGAAAAGTAATGAGTTGGCATGGAAACAAACAAAACAAGGAAGTGCAAAACGTGACTGAATGTCCAAAATCAAAACATAACATGACAAAACAAAACATGGCCCATAGGTGTGACAAAATCTGAACAAGCAGCTTAAATGTACAGAATGAAATAAAAAATACAAAACGTGCACACACGTCGGTAACAGCAAAAATGTAGAGATTTTTGTACGACAACCACATGGATATTAATAAAACCGCTGATCTGAGGAAACGGCGTTTCGAAAATAGATACAAAGAAATCTGTCAGGCTTGGACATGGATGGTGTGTGCTCCTTCCACGCAGCGGGATTACAGGACGAGCCAGGCGTGAAATCAGGTACATGATTTATTAAATAAACAAACAAACTACAAAAAGACAAACCAAGGACGCGCTCTGTGGCGGATAAAAATCTATACTATACTTAAAAACAAAACAGCACAATGGCATGACTATATACAAACAAAACAAAACTAGCACAATGGCATGAATACAAAAAAACGTACACGGCATGGAACCGTGGACGAGGACGTGAAGGTTTGAACAGCATGGGTAGGGTGTGTGCGAGTGTGAAGATCCCAGAATGATGAACAGAAAAAGAGTGACTTAAGTAGCTGTGATGATTAGTGAAAACAGGTGAGGCTGAGAACGGGGACGTGACATGACAGGTGATAAGGAAAGAGTTGGCATGGAAACAAACAAAACAAGGAAGTGTAAAACGTGACTGAATGTCCAAAATCAGAACATAACATGACAAAACAAAACATGGTCCATAGGTGTGACAAAATCTGAACAAGCAGCTTAAATGTACCGAATAAAATAAAAAATAAAAAACGTGCACACACATCGGTAACAGCAAAAATGTAGAGTTTTTTGTAAGACAACCACATGGATATTAATAAAACCGCTGATCTGAGGAAACGGCGTTTCGAAAATAGATACAAAGAAATATACAAAAAAAAAAAAAACTAGCACAATGGCATGAATACAAAAAAACATACACGGCATGGAACTGTGGACGAGGACGTGAAGGTTTGAACAGCATGGGTAGGGTGCGTGCGAGTGTGAAGATCCCAGAGTGATGAACAGAAAAAGAGTGACTTAAGTAGCTGGCATGGAAACAAACAAAACAAGGAAGTGCAAAACGTGACTGAATGTCCAAAATCAAAACATAACATGACAAAACAAAACGTGGTCCATAGGTGTGACAAAATCTGAACAAGCATCTTAAATGTACAGAATAAAATAAAAAATAAAAAATAAAAAACGTGCACACACATCGGTAACAGCAATAATGTAGAGTTTTTTGTACCATATACTAAAACCACTGATCTAAAGAAACTAAAGGAATAAATGCAATGAATAAACTACAGTAAGTATCTTAGATCATTGAGCATCTCGACTACCTATATCATAATCCAGCATAATTCCGCAGTATACCTTCACCGTGGGAGAAATGGGACTGCATAATGCCAATAAAGCATGCATATGTTGTGCTTATAAGCAGAAAAAAAACAACTGTTAAATGTTTAATTGAGAAAGCTTTTTTTTTTTTTTCTTTAAATAATGCAAGCGTAAACCCTCTGAAATATTTCCTCACAAAGGCAAACACCAGCAAAGTTTATTGAGAAGCAAAACTATTACTGCACTTCGTTTTGCTGACAAAGTCCCCTTGTAAATTTGCTTTAAAATTTAATTATTGTCTGGTAAATTATTAAGAGCGTTGACGCTTGGCTCAAACTCCTGAGGCTGCAAAGTAGCCACGCAACAGCAAGGCAACATTCTATTTAAGTGCATAATACTTATTACTGTCAATTTATGTTGCTTCAAAGCCCTAAAAGGCAGAACGGAAAAAAAAAAAATGTCTCAATAAATAGAAGGGACCTAGCATCTCATAAATGAAATCTACGAAATGATCATTTTGTGGTGGTTTTAGAGGGAGTTTTGTTATTGGTGGTTTAACAAAGTCAACACAATAGTTTAACTAGTTCCTTATTGTCTTTTACGACGTACAATTGTTTGATCTCTACTTGTATTTTCCGGGAAACTCCCGAAATTCTGTGCCTCTCCCGAAAACCTCCCGGGACCAATTTTCGCCCGAAATTCAGGCGGAGCTGGAGGCCACGCCCCCTCCAGCTCCATGCAGACCTGAGTGACGTGTCGACAGCCTGTTTTCACGTCCGCTTTCCCACAGCATGTCTGCCCAATGACGTTATGACTGTAGAATGATCGAGGGCGAGTTCTTGGTTTCTTACGTGGGTTTATTGTTAGGCAGTTTCATTAACGTCCGCCCAGTGTGGCAACAACACACAACAACAGCAGTCATGTTTTCGTCTACCGTAAAGCAGTTCGTCTGCCGTAAACAGCAATGTTGAGACACTCTTAAACAGGACAATACTGCCATCTATTGTACATGCATATGGTTGGAAAAACAAGGATGGACAATTCAACCCTTAACTCAACAATAAGTAGATGAGTGTAATGTGTGTGTAAATGTGTAAATAAATGAACACTGAAATTCAAGTATTTCTTATATATATATATATATATATATATATATATATATATATATATATATATATATATATATATATATATATATATATGAAATACTTGACCTGGGGAATCTAGCTGTCCCACGATTCGTTTCAATATAGATTCTTGGGGTCACGATTCGATTGATTTTTTCGATTCAACGTGGTTCTCGATTCAAAAACGATATTTTTCCGATTCAAAACGATTCTGTATTCATTCAATACATAGGATTTTAGCAGGATCTACCCCAGTCTGCTGACATGCTAGCAGAGTAGTAGATATTTTTTTAAAAGCTTTTAAAATTGTAAAGGACAAAGTTTTATCAACTGATTGCAATAATGTAAATTTGTTTTAACTATTAAAGGAACCAAAAATATTACTTATTTTCTCTTTGTGAAAATATTGGACACAGTGTGTTGTCAAGCTTATGAGATGCCATGCAAGTGTAAGCCACTGTGACACTATTGTTCTTTTTTAACATTTTTATAAATGTCTAATGATAATGTCAATGAGGGATTTTTAATCACTGCTATGCTGAAATTGTAACTAATATTGATACTGTTGTTAATCATTTTCATTTTTGTTTCACTACTTTTAGTCTGTTCTGTGTCGTGTTTGTGTCTCCTCTCAATTGCTCTGTTTATTGCAGTTCTGAGTGTTGCTGGGTCAGGTTCGGTTTTGGAATTGGATTGCATTGTTATGGTATTGCTGTGTATTGGTTTGTTGGATTGATAAAAAAAAATAAAAAAATAAAAATTACATGGATTCTGAATCGCACATTGTATTCGAATATATTTTCTTCCACGGGCAATAGTTTGGGAACCACTAGTTTACACTTTTACTGATTGTCACAGGGTGAGCTTGGCTTTGTTGGCATGACCCCAGGATGCAGAGACAAGCCATAGTGCAGATAAAAATCTAATTTTATTAGTTAAAAAATAAGGTGGCACCACCGTAGATGAAGCAGCAGTCCACGAGTGTGTCAAAAATCTCAACTAACAAAGCGCCAGGCACAGGCCAAAAACTTATAAGCATAGAGCAGACTGAGGAACAGCATGACTTGGAGCCGTGCTAAGCGCAGAGTACACAACACTATGCAGAGCCATAAGCCATGAACCAGCGACGTCTGTGAGGCGACTCTGACAAACAAAACCTCCCGATTAGACATCACTAGCAGGTGAGTCTCTAAATTCCCAACGTGGTGCAGGTTGGTTGATCAGCGCTCAAACGAGAGGTAAAGTGCTCAGCTCATTAATAAAGAGAGGGGTGACGTCCATTTTTAACTCGATCATGAACAAATATAATACAAAGTTTGTTGAAAAATAAAACATTTTTATTTGTAAGAATTTTTTGACGTACATACCCTCTTTCCATATGAGTTGGGAAATATAAACGGAATACAATGAGTTCCAAATCCTCTTCAACCCATATTCAATTGAATGCACTACAAACACAAGATATATTGATGTTCAAACTCATAAACTTTGTTTTTTTTTTGCAAATAATAATTAACTTTGAATTTCATGGCTGCAACATGTGCCAAAGTAGTTGGGAAAGGGCATGTTCACCACTGTGTTACATCACCTTGTCTTTTAACAACACTCAATAAACGTTTGGGAACTGAGGAAACTAAATGTTGAAGCTTTGAAAGTGGAATTCTCTCTCATTCTTGTTTTATGTAGAGCTTCAGTCCAGGGTCTTCGCTGTCGTATTTTACGCGTCATAATGCGCCGCACATTTTCGATGGGATACAGGTCTGGACAGGAAAGTACCCGCACTCTTTTTTTGCGAAGCCACGCTGTTGTAACACTCGTCTTGCTAAAATAAGCAGGGGCGTCCATGATAACGTTGCTTGGATGGCAACATATGTATGGACCATTCAGCTTTAATGGTTCCTTCACAGATGTGTAAGTTACCCATGCCTTGGCCACTAATACACCCCCATACCATCACAGATGCTGGTTTTTGAACTTTGCGCCTATAACAATCCGAATGGTTATTTTCCTCTTTGTTCCGGAGGACACCACGTCCACAGTTTCCAAATATAATTTGAAATGTGGACTCGTCAGACCACAGAACACCTTTCCACTTTGCATCAGTCCATCTTTCGGGCCCAGCCAAGCCGGCGGCGTTTCAGGATTTGTTGATAAATGGGTTTGGCTTTGCATAGTAGAGTTTTAGTAGATGTAGGAACCAACTGTAGTTACTAACAGTGGTTTTATGAAGTGTTCCTGAGCCCATGTGGTGATATCTTTTACACACTGATGTCGGTTTTTGATGCAGTACCGCCTGAGGGATTAAAAGTTCGTAATATCATTGCTTACGTGCAGTGATTTCTGCAGATTCTTTGAACTTTTTGATGATTTTATAGACCTTAGATGGTAAAATCCATAAATTTCTTGCAACAGCTTGTTGAGAAATGTTGTTCCAAAACTGTTCGACAATTTGCTTACAAATTGGTGACCTTTACCCCATCCTTGTTTGTGAATTACTTAACATTTCATGGAAGCTGCTTTTATACCCAATCATGGCACACACCTGTTCCCAATTAGCCTGCACACCTGTGGAATGTTCCATATAAGTGTTTGATGAGCATTCCACAACTTTATCAGTATTTATTGCCACCTTTCCCAACTTCTTTGTCACGTGTTGCTGGTTTTAATTTTTAAGGTCAATGATTATTTGCAAAAAATAATGTTTATCAGTTTGAACATCAAATATGTTGTCTTTGTAGCTTATTCAACTGAATATGGGTTGAAAATGATTTGCGGATCATTGTATTCTGTTTATATTTACATCTAACACAATTTCACAACTCATATGGAAACGGGGTTTGTATAAGTTTTACCTGAATTGTGATTTGAATACTACCAAAAAAATAAAATAAATTAAAAGCCACAATATATTGTTATATTTTATCACAGGAATACCAAAACCATTACAGCATATGTTCCAAAAACACACACCTTTGTAGGCTATTTTACCGGGACCCTGTCAAACCGGATTTAACATGCGGCCCTTTTATTGTGAAGGACTGAAATGGGCTTTACGTCTTTTGGACACTTGACGGCCGCTGTGTTTTGACAAGAGACGAGGCTGACTGTGTTCACATAAAACGTACCTGTCGAGTTCCTGTCTGCCTGCCTTCACATCGAGCCTGTTCAACTTCTCAGCGGTCATCTTACAAGACCCTCAGTCACACTTGTGTTGTACAGTTGGAATTCACAATTTTTGGAGGATTGTGAGTGCTACTCGCTCATAACCGTGATTGGTGTTTATGTAGCGATGTAGTATTCCTTTGGGTTGTATTTTCCCCCAAAGATGACACCCAGTCATTCTAACAACCATAGTTTATTCTGGTGAAAACAATCATTGTGAGTCTCCAATCAGCCTTCTATTTACATTTTTAAACCGTCACGTGGTAGACAGCAGACTGACTGCATGTTAACACACGATAATAAAAACACAATACCTGGTGAAAACAATCCTTGTGAGCATACTTGCCAACCTTGAGACCTCCTATTTCGGGAGGTGGAGGGAGGCGTGGTTGGGGGCGTGGTTCAGAGGGGAGGAGTATATTTACAGCTACAATTCACCAAGTCAAGTATTTCATATGTATATGTATATATATATATAAACCTTATATTGCTATATTTAGTCTATTTATACCTGCATTGTCCTTTCCATCCTTACACTTTCCATCATTGTAACTGAGCTACTGTGTTGAAAAATTTCCCTTGTGGATCATTAAAGTTTGTCTAATTTCAGCGTTCATTTATTTACACGTATACACACACATAACACTCGTCTACTCATTGTTGAGTTAAGGGTTGAATTGTCCATCCTTGTTCTATTCTCTGTCACTATTTTTCTAACCATATGCATATACAGTAGATGGCAGTATTGTCCTGTTTGAGAGTGTCACAACATTGCTGTTTTTCCGGTTCTCGCCCGGAAAAGGGTGGAGTGCCATCTCCGGGTTGGGGAGGAGACCCTGCCCCAAGTGGAGGAGTTCAAGTACCTAGGAGTCTTGTTCACGAGTGGGGGAAGAGTGGATCGTGAGATCGACAGGCGGATCGGTGCGGCGTCTTCAGTAATGCGGACGTTGTATCGATCCGTTGTGGTGAAGAAGGAGCTGAGCCGGAAGGCAAAGCTCTCAATTTACCGGTCGATCTAAGTTCCCATCCTCACCTATGGTCATGAGCTTTGGGTCATGACCGAAAGGATAAGATCACGGGTACAAGCGGCCGAAATGAGTTTCCTCCGCCGGGTGGCGGGTCTCTCCCTTAGAGATAGGGTGAGAAGCTCTGCCATCCGGGAGGAACTCAAAGTAGAGCCGCTGCTCCTCCACATCGAGAGGAGCCAGATGAAGTGGTTTGGGCATCTGGTCAGGATGCCACCCGAACGCCTCCCTAGGGATGTGTTTAGGGCACGTCCAGCTGGTAGGAGGCCACGGGGAAGACCCAGGACACGTTGGGAAGACTATGTCTCCCGGCTGGCCTGGGAACGCCTCGGGATCCCCCGGGAAGAGCTAGACGAAGTGGCTGGAGATAGGGAAGTCTGGGCTTCCCTGCTTAGGCTGCTGCCCCTTCGACCCGACCTCGGATAAGCGGAAGATGATGGATGGATGGATGGATGGACAACATTGCTGTTTACGGCAGACGAACCGCTTTACGTTAGACAAAAACGTGACTGCTGTTGTTGTGTGTTGTTGCCGCGCTGGGAGGACCTTAATGAAACTGCCTAACAATAAACCCACATAAGAAACCAAAAACTCGCCCTTGATAATTCTACAGTTATAACGTCATTGGGCAGGCACTCTGTTTATTTTGTGGGAAAGCGGATGTGAAAACAGGCTGTCGACACGTCACTCGGGTCCGCATACATTTCGGGAGATTTTAGGGAGAAAATTTGTCCCGAGAGGTTTTCGGGAGAGGCGCTGAATTTTGGGAGTCTCCCGTAAAATCCGGGAGAGTTGGCAAGTATGTATTTTTGTGTTGTGGGAATAATCACTGCAGCGAAAGGTCGCGAAATGTGTGTCATGGATCTGATGACCATTTGGTTGATACACCTTTAATGTATGATATTGATGCAGTTTTACGTTTCTTTTCGTTTCAAAAACCATACTTTTTAGGGGAATTGGGTCCCAGTTTTATTACTAACTACATTACTCCTTGAAATAGACAAACAGCTGCGATACATTTCCTTATTACTTGAAAAAAACAAAAAACTTTTTGTTTCATAAAATTATTCTCAAACATGTACATCAATAATATGATTTACCCAAGTGGCTGGACAGGACAAAGAAATATATATAAATTTTTTCAATCGATTAAAAATGGTAACAAATAAGAATCGTGATTAATTTGAAAATATGTATTTTTTGTCAACCCAAATACTTGAAAAAAAATGTGTGGAAGCCAGTGCTTTATTTATACCAGTGGTTTTTAACTTTTTGGCCCAACTTTTCCACTGCAAAGGGCCACTGAAATATTAAAATTTAATTAGTAATATTTTTCTTGATTTTAGTTGTATTTAATATTTATACATACCTTACTTACAATTAACAGCCTTGTCAATAATATTAGAGCATGTGTTAATCACAAATATTATTTATTTAACACAAACTTTACACTTTGATTAGACTGACTTGGAAAAATGTGTATTAACCAAATATACCTCATAAGAAGGGACTCATTGATTTAAATGCAGTTGTATTGTGCTAAAAAAAAATTAACAAAATTAACAATAAAGGGACAAGCGGTAGAAAAATGGATGGATGGATAGAATAATGTATATGTTTTTTTAAATAAATTGTCTTTAAAATCAAAGTGCAAATGAAAGTAAAGCTTTAGCACTTTAGTCATAATTTCTGCGCTTAAGAAATGTTTCTATAACTTTATCGACAGACTTCTTCTTTTTGAGATTGTCATTACTGCCACAAGTGGCAGAAAAGTTTATTACAACTGAGTACCCACGCGGCCCATTGATTGATTGATTGAAACTTTTATTAGTAGATTGCACAGTACAGTACTGTGGAGAGACGGAGCCGACGAGCTGACAGCAGGCTCGGACAAACGGTGGTCCTACCCAAGATGGCGGCCAGGAGGCGGAGCAAGCAGCAGGGCAGAGAGGCGGGGCACGCTTGGAGCGACACTGCAGCAATCAGAGTCAGGTGCGTGGTTCACACACCTGCTCGCAATCCCAACATATTCTTCTGTAGCTAAAAGGGGAGAAGGAGGAAAGATCGTGGCAGGAGTAGGAGAGGAACCACCCGAGAAGGAAGACCACGAACGCGACGAGACAGAACCAGAGCGAGATGAGCCGCGGACAACGCAGCCACCGAAAGGTGCGCCGCGACGAGCAGGAAGAAACGGCACGCTAGACATTGGCGCGACCGACTGGCAAGAAACTCTGTTTATTGAAACAATAAACCAGAGTCAAACCTGCTACGATGCGTCTTGTATCGATTGTCCCTGCAACCCACACGATGACGGCTGGAGGCCTGTCACAAGTACATATTCCGTAACACCCAAATAAGGTTTTTAAAATAGTTTAAGTCGGGTCCACTTTAATCAATTCATGGTAAAATTTCATGGGCAATCCTTCAAGCCATAAGGACCACGGCTCAATCAATCAATCAATGTTTATTTATATAGCCCCAAATCACAAATGTCTCAAAGGACTGCACAAATCATTACGACTACAACATCCTCGGAAGAACCCACAAAAGGGCAAGGAAAACTCACACCCAGTGGGCAGGGAGAATTCACATCCAGTGGGACGCCAGTGACAATGCTGACTATGAAAAACCTTGGAGAGGACCTCCGATGTGGGCAACCCCCCCCCCCCTCTAGGGGACCGAAAGCAATGGATGTCGAGCGGGTCTAACATGATACTGTGAAAGTTCAATCCATAGTGGCTCCAACACAGCCGCGAGAGTTCAGTTCAAGCGGATCCAAGACAAGAGCGAGAGTCTCGTCCACAGGAAACCATCTCAAGCGGAGGCGGATCAGCAGCGTAGAGATGTCCCCAACCGATACACAGGCGAGCGGTCCATCCTGGGTTCCGAAGAGCGGTCCATCCTGGGTCCCGACTCTGGACAGTCAGTACTTCATCCATGGTCATCGGACCGGACCCCCTCCACTAGGGAGGGGGGGACAAAGGAGAAAAAAGAAAAGAAGAGGCAGATCAACTGGTCTAAAAAGGAGGTCTATTTAAAGGCTAGAGTATACAGATGAGTTTTAAATGCTTCTACTGAGGTAGCATCTCGGACTGTCACCGGGAGGGCATTCCAGAGTACTGGAGCCCGAACGGAAAACGCTCTATAGCCCGCAGACTTTTTTTGGGCTCTAGGAATCACTAATAAGCCGGAGTCTTTCGAACGCAGATTTCTTACCGGGACATATGGTACAATACAATCGGCAAGATAGGATGGAGCTAGACCGTGTAGTATTTTATTTTTACGAGCTGAGAAACAGATCCTTTTTGGTGGCCATCTAGGGGGGAGCTCACTGCTCAACAATGGGCCCCGGCCCCAAGGTTAAGAAACGCCGCTTTATTCCATAGTGTTTTCCCGAGAAGACAATACTTTCTGACATTCCAAATTCCCTCAAGCTTCAACATCGCCTTGTTGTTCAACAATGTCACCACGACTCTTATGTGTAGGCCTGGTGGAAAAGTGCACTTAAACCGCCAGCTTGATATGTTAAACAAGTTCGTCTTGGCAGCAATGATTAAACCATGAGGAGAAATGATGTTATTTATGCCGACCGCGGTGTATTTTGTGTTTACACATCCATATTTTATTTATGTCCTCTTTATTTCAGCTGGGTGCAAGGGTGAGACTGATCACCCAGGCGACTTCACTTAATCATGACTTGAAAAGAAAGTACTTTAATTAGAGAAGCGCTCTGTCCTGCTTGTGACTATTGTGCATCCTTTGCTCCCACATGAAATATTTAGTTTACCGATGTTTCCCGGCATCAATCAAGTGAACTACATAGAGTACTATAATTACTGTCCAGCAGTCTGATATATTCAACCGCAACAACCTGTAAAGCTCCAGGCTGCGGGTCGGCCATTGACGTCGAACATGTTCATTGATCGCATTACGGTAGCCTGCTGGGTTTATAGTACATGAAGTGTCTTGGGCATGACGTCAAAATGCATCCGGCAGTGGAGGCTCCTCTATGGGGTCTTGGGGCACTCAGAGGTTTACCCCTTTCCTATTGTTACCCCAGGTGGCCCTTGGCAAAGGCCCAGTACCTGACTGCCCCCTAGCCAGAGATACGGTGAGGACCTCAACGGTGGAGCAGGCGGAAGATGGTAAATTTAAAGGGGAACATTATCACCAGACCTATGTAAGCGTCAATATATACCTTGATGGTGCAGAAAAAAGACCATCTATTTTTGTAACCGATTTCCGAACTCTAAATGGGTGAATTTTGGCGAATTAAACGCCTGATTGGTAACACTAAAATTGGCCCTAGTGTGTGAATGTGAGTGTGAATGTTGTCTGTCTATCTGTGTTGGCCCTGCGATGAGGTGGCGACTTGTCCAGGGTGTACCCCGCCTTCCGCCCGATTGTAGCTGAGATAGGCGCCAGCACCCCCCACAACCCCGAAAGGGAATAAGCGGTAGAAAAATGGATGGATGGATGTTTATCTCTCTGGAGGCAATGACGTCAGAATGTGACGTCGCCGAGGTAACACACCCACCATTTTCCTTTTCAACACATTACAAACACCGGGTCTCAGCCCTGTTATTTTCCGTTTTTTGGACTATTTTTTGGCGTGGACGGAGTTTTCCGCCATTGTATTTCTTGTAAAGTTTATAAAAACAAGTATGGAAGTTAAACAAATGAGATGCCAAAAAAACCAACCACTCTCATGTGGTATCGGACAGAAAGGAGCACTTTTTTTCTCATCCATTTGAAAATGTGGACGTTATCAGCACTACTGTCTGATTCCGATCAATGCAAGTCATGAGAATCAGGTAATACACCAACTTATATTCTTGTCTTCATGAAAGAAAGGAATCTATATGTGCTAAACATGCTTGTATTATTATTAAACACCTTTCCCTTGTTAACAAAAACGTCTATATAAGAATGAGGTAAATCCCCTCGACTTGGCCAAGTGAAAAGTAGCTCCCCTGCAGAAAAAGTTTGGGCACCCATGCAGTACATTGTATCAGACTGTATCGATCCATGGTGGTGAAGAAGGAGCTGAGCCAGAAGGCAAAGCTCTCAATTTACCGGTCGATCTACGTTCCCATCCTCACCTATGGTCATGAGCTTTGGGTTATGACGGAAAGGACAAAATCCCGAGTACAAGCGACCGAAATGAGTTTCCTCCGCCGTGTGGCGGGTTCTCCCTTAGAGATAGGGTGAGAAGCTCTGTCATCCGGGAGGAGCTCAAAGTAAGAGCCACATGAGGTGGTTCGGGCATCTGGTCAGGAAGCCACCCGAACGCCTCCCTAAGGAGGTGTTTCGGCAACGTCCGACCGGTAGGAGGCCATGGGGAAAACCCAGGACAAGTTGGGAAGACTATGTCTCCCGGCTGGCCTGGGAACGCCTCGGGATCCTTTGGGAAGACCTGGACGATTTCAAGACGTGGACTTTGGGGTTTGTTTTTCCGGAATGCAAAGGAAAGTTGGCTCGAGCAAGACGTGAATGTAAGTACATCCTTTATTTTTAGCACTATGACTAACAAAAGGCGGAGAAGAACAAACTTGACTACTGAAAACAAAAACTAGCACAAAGGCATGACAATGGACAAAAGACAAAACTCCATAACTGTGACATAAAAATTAAAAAAATACGTGGCATGGGCAGAAGGGAAACTATGGACAGTGTGGTTAACAGGCATGGCATGGCATGAAGGGAGTAGAGATAAGCTCGCCAGGCTGACTCCCAGGCAACTTTCGGTTTAAATAATACAGGTGATTGAACAGGTGCGTGACATGACAGGTGAAACTAATGAGTTGCTATGGTAACAAAACAAACCAGGCAGTGCAAAAAATATGACCAAAAGAAAACAAGATCCCACAGACGTGACAGACGAAGGGTTACTTGCATTATTATCCATCCATCCATCTATCCATTTTCTACCGCTTATTCTCTTGCAGGGTGGCGGGGGGCGCTGGCGCCTATCTCAGCTACAATCGGGCGGAAGGCGGTGTACACCCTGGACAAGTCGCCACCTCATCGCAGGGCCAACACAGATAGACAGACAACATTCACACTCACATTCACACACTAGGGCCAATTTTAGTGTTGCCAATCAACCTATCCCCAGGTGCATGTCTTTGGAAGTGGGAGGAAGCCGGAGTACCCGGAGGGAACCCACGCAGTCACGGGGAGAACATGCAAACTCCACACAGAAAGATCCCGAGCCTGGATTTGAACCCAGGACAGCAGGACCTTCGTATTGTGAGGCAGACGCACTAACCCCTCTCCCACCGTGAAGCCCCAGTTGTGAATTGTGAATTAAATTTATATAGCGCTTTTTCTCTAGTGACTCAAAGCGCTTTACATAGTGAAACCCAATATCTAAGTTACATTCAAACCAGTGTGGGTGGCACTGGGAGCAGGTGGGTGAAGTGTCTTGCCCAAGGACACAACGGCAGTGACTAGGATGGCGGAAGCGGGACTCGAACCTGCAACCCTCAAGTTGCTGGCACGGCCACTCTACCAACCGAGCTATGCCGCCCTGTTTAAATAATACAGGTGATTGAACAGGAGCGTGACATGACAGGTGAAACTAATGAGTTGCTATGGTAACAAAACAAACCAGGCACTGCAAAAAATAGGAACTGCTTGTCCAAAAAACTAAACCGAACATGACCAAAAGAAAACAAGATCCCATAGACGTGACAGACGAAGGGTTACTTGCATTATTATTATTATCAATATTAAATATGATACCATGCATGCCTAATTTGGTCTCAAAATAATGCTGACAATATTTGTGTTTATCTGAAATAATTTGTGGGACAAAATATCATCCAGCAAAATGTGTTGTCATCCCAGTCCTGGTAGAAACTGTGATCTGCTATCTGTACACATCAAGTATTGTCTGTTTCCAAAATTGGTGCATGCTGATAATTTTTTGATTTTTATTTTATATACAACATGCATGCCAACGTGAGGAATAATTACCACCCAGCTGCAAACAGCAAGCATTAAATACATTGTCATAAGAATGTTGTAGTTTGTTTTGTACAAGGAATATAACACCATGTACTCCACATCAGAACTAAACTGGTTTATTGTAATAGTCCCACATTTTTGTCTGTTTCACATTTTATGCAGCTCTTGTTTGAGCTTCCCGTTCAATCCCATCTCTTCTTCTCATTCCCCCCTCATTGACCACAAGGCTTCACTACCTTTGATTCACTCAGCTCAATCACTTCCACAGTGATAGCAATCATCGGGGAGCTACACTTGCTGCAAATGACTTTGGATAAGAAGCGGGTTTTATAGATACTGGCCCCGTCTTCGTGACAGTCACTGAGGGGAAAACTGCGCTTGTGCGGACATGAGAAGTAAAAAGCTCTTCCTGATACCCTCATTAATATGTAAATTGTAGAGCAGAAGTGTATCCTCACATCATTAAAGAGTCGCCAAACTCCTTTTTACTCATTTGGTTAATGGAGCATCAAAATGAAGAAAAAAAACACATTATTGTTAGAATATATAAATAAATAATGCACATTTTCTTTACTGTTTACATTCTGCAAGGCTCTAACTAACTAAAGCAGTCAGACCACACTCAATAGAGCGCACCTTGACCCATTTAAAAGAACCAGAAAGTAATATAATCCTAAAAAAGACCTAAATGGCAAATTTTGGGGGATATTTCAAATCACCTTTTCAGAATTAAAATTGGTGGATTGACTTTACTCACAAACATTATAGTTTATTATATATATATATATATATATATATATATATATATATATATATATATTAAGGGTGTGGGAAAAAAGCAATTCGAATATGAACCGAATCGTTTATGTTGTGTGATTCAGAATCGATCCTAATTTTTAAAAAATCGATTTTTTTTATTAAGAAAAAATATATATATTATTTTTATTTTTTATTTTTTTGATAAATCCAACAAACCACTACACAGCAATACCATAACAATGCAATCCAATTCCAAAACCAGACCTGACCCAGCAACACTCAGAACTGCAATAAACAACACAGAACAAACCAAAAGTATTGAAACAAAAATTAATATCATCAACAACAGTATCAATATTAGTTATAATTTCAGCGTAGTAGTGATTAAAAATCCCTCACTGACATTATCATTAGACATTTATAAAAATTATATAAAAAAGTGTCACAGTGGCTTACACTTCCATCACATCTCATAAGCTTGACAACACACTGTGTCCAATATTTTCACAAAGATAAAATAAGTCATATTTTTGGTTCGTTTAATAGTTAAAACAAATTTACATTATTGCAATCAGTTGATAAAACATTGTCCTTTATAATTATAAAAGCTTTTTACAAAAATCTACTACTCTGCTTGCATGTCAGCAGACTGGGGTAGATCCTGCTGAAATCTATGTATTGAATGAATACAGAATCGTTTTGAATCGGAAAAATATCTTTGTTGAATCGAGAATCGAATCGAATCGAACAAATCAATATATTATCGAATCATGACCCCAAGAATCGATATTGAATCGAATCGTGGGACACCCAAAGATTCACAGACTTAATATATATATATATATATATATATATATATATATATATATATATATATATATACATATATATACACATATTAGAGGTGTCCAATAATATCGGCCTCCCAATATTATTGACCGATAAATGCTTTAAAATGTAATATCGAAAATTATAAATATCGATTTCAAAAAGTAAAATTAGCTTTTTTTAAAACACCGCTGTACGAAGCGTTAAGTAAAGATTAGTTGCGTCCCCCTCTCAGCAACTCCTCCCCTCTCCCCTCTTCCACACACAACACAGGAGTTGACGACAGCAGCATGAGAGGTTTACTGGCGACGCTTGATGACCTCATCCAACTGCCACGAGCGGAGCATAACAATAACAAGAGTGTGTTGTTGCCGGTGCCGGAGTCGTGGCTAACAAGGTAGCGAGCTCGGAATTAACATATTATTTGCCTAATTTTGTTATGTTGTCCCACTCCATGCATTAAACAATGTAACATGGTTTTCCAAAATAAGAGAACAACTTCAACTCAAGCTATGGAAAAGAGTGCCAACATGACACTGCCATATTTTATTATTGAAGAGACAAAGTGAAGTGAAGTGAATTATATTTATATAGCGCTTTTCTCAAGTGACTCAAAGCGCTTTACATAGTGAAACCCAATATCTAAGTTACATTTAAACCAGTGTGGGTGGCACTGGGAGCAGGTGGGTAAAGTGTCTTGCCCAAGGACACAACGGCAGCAACTAGGCTGGCACAAGCGGGAATCGAACCTGCAACCCTCAAGTTGCTGACACGGCCACTCTACCAACCGAGCTAAAAACTAACAATAAACCGAGCTATACCGCCCCAAAGGGCATTATTTTTTTTTAACAAGCCTCAAAAAAGCAGTTTGGAATTTGGGACATGCTTCTCCCTGAAATAATCCTGATACCTACTACAACTATGGGAAATACTATACTTTGACTATCACAATATATATAAATAAATATATATATATATATATATACACTGCAATACATCAATGCTGGCAACATTAGAGACTTATTTTACATTTATCGTTTCATTAATTGACCAGTTTTCTATTGCATCGACAGCAATATAAATTGCAAATCTGCCCAAATCTGCATTTTTTATTTGATTGATATTAAATTTCACTGCATTGGAATCATTTCAAGTAATAAATAGCCAAGAGTGTTTCTCTCTTCCTCTTGACTTTGTCACTTCAGTTTTTTGAACCAGCCTCTGCATCTCACTTGGTGTCCTTTTAATGAGTATCAGAGATTAGATTATTTGTTGATTGCACGGTAATTACCTGTGGATTTGGAGATAAAGTGGACACCTTTTGATCGACGGACACTCAGGTAAAAAACATTTCCTAGAAGAAGTCATTGAAAATATTACTAAATAAAGACTAAATACAATTGAATAAAGTTGTGTATATTATCTTACATCTTGATTGTTGATTTGTAAGTTTTTAAAAAATATCAATCGTTCTTCCAAATATAACAAGTTTAGCTCAAGGAAATTCAGAAAAATGTTTTATCCTCTTTTATACGTCTCTATTAGGGTTGTACGGTATCCCGGTATTAGTATAGTACCTTGATACTAAACCGCCTCTGAAAAGTACCTGTCCACCATTCCTCCAAACCCCCGGCGTCGTCACATCATGAAATTGCTGGTTTACCAGCAGACGAGCATGTTCGGCAGCGCACAATCACGGATAACTTATAAACGGACAGTGTGTAGACGGAAAAGGGAGAACGGACGCATTTTGGCTGAAAAACTAACAATAAAGTTGAAGTTATAACACTGAAAAGCCTTCAGGAAAAGGTGCTTTAAGACATAGCTTGCTAGCTAGCGGCTAACGTCCATCCGCCATTGGCAGTGTTTAAGCTACTTCTAAATCATTAATCCTCGCCTCTGTGGCGACAAATAAAGTAAGTTTCTTACAAGTATCATCCCTGCAGGACGAGGAATAGCTAAACATGTCAGGACTGGTTGGCACAGCGCTGCCGGAAATGTCCCTTCGTGGATGCATTTGACTCGAACACAGCACGAGGTAAGATATAATGAATTTATTCTAAATCAGGGGTGACCACACTTTTTCTGCAGGCGAGCTACTTTTCAATTGACCAACTCGAGGGGATCTACCTCATTTATATATATCATTTATATTTATTTATTTATGAAAGAGACATTTTTGTAAACAAGTTAAATGTGTTTAATGATAATACAAGCATGTGTAACACATATAGATGTCTTTCTTTCACAAAGACAAGAACATAAGTTGGTGTATTACCTGATTCTGATGACTTGCATTGGTTGGAATCAGACAGTAATGATGATAACGCCCACATTTTCAAATGGAGGAGAAAAAAAGTTGTCCTTTCTGTACAATACCACATGAAAGTGGTTGGTTTTTGGCATCTAATTCATCCAGCTTCCATACACTTTACAAGAAAAACATTGGCGGCAAATTCCGTAGCTTGCTTGATTGACATTCACGGCACCCGAGGGTCTTGTGAGATGACGCTGGCTGCTGCCAGTTCATTATTATGAAAAAATGACAGAGAGGAAGGCGAGAAACACTTTTTATTTCAACAGACTTTCCCTTCCGTCAAAACTCTAAAGGCCGACTGCACATTTCCTATCTTCACAATAAAAGCCCTGCTTCATGCTGCCTGCGCTAACAAAATAAGAGTCTCGGAGAGCTGGCGTGCACAAGTGATGTGCACGCCAGCTTTCTGAGGGATCGCTTGTGCACGCCAGTTTTCCGAGACTCTGTATTTAGTTAGCGCAGGCAGCATGAAGCAGGGCTTTTATTGTGAAGATAGGAAATGTGCAGTCGGCCTTTAGAGTTTTGACGGGAGGTACGGCGCGAGAGTCTGTTGAAATAAAAAGTGTTTCTCGCCTTCCTCTCGGTCATATTTTCATAATAATGATCTTGCAGCAGCCAGCGTCATCTCACAAGACCCTCCGGTACCGTGAATGTCATTTAAGTGACGTCTTGGTGAAGATTGATGATCACTAATTTTTAGGTCTATTTTTTTTAAAAGCCTGGCTGGAGATCGACTGACACACCCCCCGCGGTCGACTGGTAGCTCGCGATCGACGTAATGGGCACCCCTGGTGTAAAACCTTCCGCCCGATTGTAGCTGAGATAGGCACCAGCGCCCCCCGCGACCCCAAATGGAATAAGCGGTAGAATATAGATGAATGGCTCCCCGTTCCTCACCGGATCCACTTTAAAATCCTCCTCCTCACCCACAAAGCCCTCCACAACCAGGCTCCCTTGCTACCTCACCAACCCGCTTCACCGCCATACCCCTTCACGTAGCCTCCGCTCCTCCGATGCCAACCTCCTCTTCCCACAACTCAGAACCAAGCTCCGGACCTTGGGTGATAGAGCCTTCTCCATCGCTCATCTCACCTTCTGGAACGCTTTTCCCAAATCCATCCGTGACTGCTCAGACTCTCCTAACTGCAAAGGCCTTCTCAAAACACACTGTGGAGAGACGGAGCCGACAGCAGGTTAGGACAAACAGTGGTCCTGCCATCAGAGTCAGGTGTGTGAACGACACACCTGCTCTCAATCCCTGCATCTTCTGCTGCAGCATAAAAGGGGAGAAGGAGGAGCAATCGTGGCAGAAGCAGGAGATGGAACACCCGACAACGAAGACGACGAGAGCGACCCGGAGAGAGATGAGCCCCCGCGGAAGACGCAGCCACCGGCCACCGAAAGGCGCGCCATGACGGCAGGAAGAGAGATCGCGCTAGAAATTGGCATGACCGACTGGCAAGAAAACTTGTTCATTTAAATAATAAACAAGAGTCAATCCTGTTACAATGGGTCTTGCATCGATGGTCACGGCAACCCACACCATGACGGCTGGAGACCTGTCGCACACACCTATTCAGATCTGTTTTAACCACTAATTAGTGTTCTGTGTCCTCTAATGTCCCGTCTTGCAAATGTTCTGTATTATTATGTATTTTACAATGTACTGCTTTTATATTTCCTGTATTTTGTATTATTACTTTGAGCTGTTTTATTATTATTATTTTTTTTTTTTATCCTGTAAAGCGTCTTTAAGTACTCTGAAAAGCGCTAAACCAAATAAAATGTATTATTATTATTATTATTAACTGTCAGATGCATATTAAACGACATAACGCAACATTGGAGCATATGATTCGACTAATGTGGAGGGAAATGATTGTCTCCATGGGCACAGCCGGTATAGTACATGCAAAAACCTCATGTTGCGCTTTTTGTTTGGATCTTTCTAGATCAGGTCCTTAGAGCAGACCTGGGCAAATTAAGGCCCGGGGGACTCATGCGGCCCGTTATGCTTTTCAATCTGGCCCACCGGACATTCCCAAATATTTTTTTTTAAAACTCTAAGATGGTGTCACGTGGGGGTCGCATTTTAATGCGGGATCGTTCCTCCAACGCAAACATAGACACTCCGGACAACAACTAAAAGGTAAGAATGATTTAATAACAAAACACTGGTACAAAAACAGACGAAAAGAAACGCGTGGCGAAAGCACAGGAGCTAATGCTAACACTAGCACAGGATCAGGTAACAAGAAATCTAGAATTACCAACGAAACAGTTGCATACCGCAAACAAGGGACCAAGACCGACTGACGGGACAAGGCAGGCTTAAATAAGGAAGTAATTAACAAAAACAGGTGTGCGTCTGGAACCCTCAGCAGGTGAAATTAATATGTTGCCATGGTGACCAAACTGACTCACAAAAAAGGTACACAAACAACAAAGGGAGTCCAAACTAACATAAAATAACTAAACTAAACATGATCCAGACTACGGATCATGACAGATGGAAAGTGTAGCTGCCATTATGATGTGCGGTGATGTTTTCGAATGACCGTAAGTCTTGAACTATACAAAATATTTAAATGGTTGGAATCTGCACTCTGCATGTTATACTAGTTACTATGGTTATCTCTCTGGCACTCATCGAGGGTGGACGCTCCCCTTTCCCCTCCCTCCCTTATCTCTCCTGCTTGCTCCTTTGTTTTGTCGTGTCTTAACTTTCTTGTTGCCTCTTTTTGCACTGCTCTCCAAATCTAAACATTGGAACTATTTCACTGGCCTCAACAAAATTGACGAGATCCCGGGTTTGAGGGAACCTGCTGTCGTGACGAAGCGGTTGTTGCTAGACACACGACTGACTTTTGGGAGAAGAATCGAATGCCGCGTGCCTGGCGACCGTTTTCTGTCGAGGACGTGAAGATATCCGCCTATTCGGAATTATGACACCAGGACATCTGCTGATTGGAGTAAGCGTTGCTCTGGTTTGTCGACAAATTGGAAGTTGTTGGCAGTCTTCAAAGTACCCCAAAGCTGCCACAAATGATTGGAGGATGCGGGAAGAACTGTGGACACTTGGATAACATCGGACTGTCTACCCCGCAGGTTTGAGGACCAGTCATAGACAATTTAGAGTGAAAAGCAACTTTTATTTTCACCCGCATACAAGACATTCTAACTTGGATTGTTTCCCTAGCTTCAAGACTCTCCCGAAGGACGGTGTGGGGAAGACACAACAAACTCCCTTCTTGTCTCTCATGGACACACACTTGTTGTTGTTGACTTTGGACTAGTGACTGCACAATACATCAAGGCTGCGGAACAGAGACACACTACGGGCTTACACACACACACACATCCTCAAAAATATACGCAACACATACACACCCTATCCCCCCACCCCAACGCCCTCGACGCAAATCCCATAGAGGTGATGAATGGATGGTCAGCGCCTGAGAGCTGCGGCCTACCAGAATTACCCCGAACTCCCTTCCCTCTGTTGCTAGATATCTCGAGATGTATGTTATAATATGTATATGTGTTTTGCTATGGAGGTTTTTTCCCACTCCAGACTGGGCCCCCTTAGGAGCCCAGTCTATATTGTATTTTTTTACTCATCCTTCCCCAGCGTTTACCTTTTTCCCATCTTCTACGGGGCGCCTTATGGCGACCCATCAGCGTTTTTGTTCTGTAACCCTTTACACAGTTTGTTTGTCTAATTTTGAACAGGTTTGTGCTGAAAACAAAGTTTTGTTGTACTTGTGCAATGACAATAAAGACCTATCCTATCCTAATTAGTTACTATGGTAATCTACGTCACAGCAGCTCAAACGAGGCACCAAGCAGTGTGGGCGGGAAGCGTTTCCACAGAGGCGGAAGGAGCTTTTCACAACAAAGTTCTAAAGCTTAGTGATAAATCAGATATATCAGATTGTAGGTGGATTTATTTTGTACCCTTCGTGTTCGTATTTCACTATTTGTTGCATTTTTGTTGCGTTATGTCGATCGAAAGGGGGTGTGCCATTCATATGTTGTCAATATTCAGTGTTTTATCGATCATAGAAAAAAAATTAGGTTTTTAAGGTGGTCTGACATAACGTTTTTAGCATTCAATAAGACATCATGGTGAAGTTTTGTATTAGTGTCCCTAAAAATAGATACATTTTCTTCTCTAAATGTGGCCCCGGAGTCAAAATAATTGCCCAGGCCTGCCTTAGAGCATGCAGCCATTGAATAGAATAGAAAGTAGAATGAATCATCAAATTCACCACGAAAATTATAGTGTAATAATTTCTTCTTCATTAAAAAAAAATGATGCGATCCACCATTTATGAAACACAAAATGATGTCCCTTTTGCTTCTTAAAATTTATATGCATAAGCTGCTCACCGTCTATCTGTCCCTTTTATAATTGGGTCAATAATCTTTTAAGAGGTAGTGCACACGTCACATTGTATGAAAGTGTGCTTGGAATGTTGTGTGGTTATGCGTAGTGTCTAATTGAGTGTGTGTATGTGTGAGAGTGTGAACTTTTTACATTAGTCTAATTGTAGCACATTTAGCTCCCAGAGATACCAAGACACAATCAAGTGCCTGTATCTCCTCAGCCAGTATTATGAAACGGGCACAGTCTCGCATATTATTTTGAAAATGAGGGATATCTCTCACTATTCCCCACTCTTCGGCGAGATCATTCTATGTATCTGCTGGCGTTTGGGTTTATTTGCCAGAGCTCACTATGTGCCGCCTTTTCGTTGTTATCCCAATCCTTCTTCAGCCTTCCATTATGAGAAGTATTGATTCCATTTAACATATCCTCCAGAAAACCGCCGTTCTCTGCAGAGGACAGTTTTTTTTTTGTTCCATTTCTTTTGTCAGAGTTACTATTGAAAGAATAAAAGCTGTTATGCAAATGTCCTCTTAAGAGAATGTTGGTTGTCGGGAGGAAATTGCATCGTCAAAGGTGCTTCTGCAGTAGACAGTTGGCAACCAGAAGAGGGCTTTGGTTCAAACAAGCTGCAATTATTACGATTGAAGGTGTCCTGATCTGTTGTTTGGATCAATATCCAATAGCAGCAAAAAAAAAAAAAAAGTATCAGATGGCATTGGCTTAGGTAGGTAGGTATTTATTGTCATTGCACAAGTACAACGAAACTTTGTTTTCAGCACAAACCCGTTCAAGATTAGACAAACAAACAGTGTACAGGGTTACAGAACAGGAACGCTGATGACTCGCCACGAGGCGCCTAGTAAAAATGGGAAAAAGGTAAAACACTGAGTAAAAAAATACAATCTAGACTGGGCTACTAAGGGGGCCTAGTCTGGAGTGGGAAAAAAAACCTCCATGCAATGCACACATAAAAACGTTACATTTAATCACGACAAACTCACAACAGAGGGGCGGGGAGTTGGGGCCCTGGAAGGTGACCGCTGCTTTGGAGCGCTGCCATCCGACCATCACCCCGAGGGGAAAAAGCGGTGGTGAAGGGGCGGGGTGGGGTTGGGGTGTGTGTGCGTGTATGCCCAATTGTCTAGGGTGTGATGATGTATTGTTTTTTAGACCTGGACCAATCTGCAAAAGTTCAACTCCAGGTGTCGTTGAGGAGGGAGGGAGGTCAGAAGCGTCCATCATTGAGGTGTCCTCGGGGGTGTTTTTCAGAACAGCCTGGTCCTGTTTCCACAGCATCGAGGCCATTCGAGGGAGTCAAATCGTAGATTAGGATGTTTGTTTTCCGCGAGCAGACAAAACAATGACTTGTCTGTTCTATTCATCCATGCAGCGTGCTCTCGAGTTCAATCCAAATTTCCTTGCATCTAAAATCCCCAAAATAAGCACTGCAACAGTTAACATCTAAATGTCCTCCAATAAGCACACAAGGTTGGTCTTTTCCCATATTTTAGCAAAGGCCTTTACATAGCTTACTAGGATATAGCAGCTACACAACAGTTAAGCACACAATAACACACAAGCAAGAAATTACAAATAGGTCTACTTAATTGAACAATATTTTACAGTATTCTAAAACACTTTTGTCAACATAAGTAAATATTTTTGGAGGGGGGCGTGGTCTGCGGGCCTGCCGCGGAGCTGGGTGTGGAAGGACTGGCCTTGGTTTCTTCTGTCTTGTGAATTGCATGTTGCATGTTTTACTTTGAAAAGTAACTCCCCTCATTCCAGATAACTTGCCCTTCCTTTTGTGTCATCAGTCTGACGTCATCCCTGACCCCCGATTGTTTCCACCTGTTTCCCATTACCCTCATGTGTCTTATAAGCCCACGCCTCCCCTTGTTCTGTGCCAGATTGCCTCGAGTATTCGTGCCTCTCGAGCATCCCGTCCATGCTTTGCCTAGTCTCACGTTTGTAAACCTTGATCTTGAATTCCTTCGTTGCTATTTTCAGTTTTCTTTTTCTCCTCCTCAGTAGAGTGATTTTGTGTTATTTAGTTTTACAGCTGAAGTGGTGAGTTATCTGTTTTTTCTTACGATTCCTTCTTTCCTCAAATTTTTGAGTGACATTTTTTGTTAACCTTTATTAGATTAGAGAAAGCCATTGTTTGTTCCTCCTGTTGGAAGGCTAGAAGGCCTTACTGACAACAAGTCGTGATCTGATTGGCTTTGGCAAATAATCTATCAACTGTATGTGCCCCTGGCAGATTTCGTACCCCATGGCAACATAAGCTAGCTGAATTGTGATTGGAAAAAAATTCTAACCTAAAAACAACAGCACTGGAAGGACATGAAGAGAATATGGATACTTTTAGATATTAAGGGAAAGTAAATAAAAAAAAGGGCTTTTATCTTTAATCATGATCATGATTTCTGGTTATGTTAGGCTAGCAGAGAAGGCCTCGCTGGCCCTGACGGCACACCACTGCATTTTTGGTTTAATTATTATTTTATATTTCATCTAATAATAGGCGACCTTGTTTTTGTGAAAGTTGTCACAGTTGATGAAAGAAGACAGCGTGAGGAAATGCCTGTAAGTGATACTTCTTTTACCATCCTGACACTGTAATCAAGTTCCTCCTTTCCTGATTCAATGTCACTTAAGCAAGGACTTCCCACTGGTTGCCGCTGAGGATCGATAAGCGTTAGCATCCCTATGAAAGGGCATGTGCTGCAACAACAACGCAGCCAGGCTAAACCGTTGCTCTAGAAAAGTCACCTTCATTTTCCCTCTGCGCTGGTGATGAACACGTTCGGTCAAAACCTGTTTTGTTTTTCCGGTGTGCCATCTCATTTTCAGAAGCTGAAAGTTGCTTGAACTATTTTTCAGTCAGAAGGGAAGAAACAGCACTCTTTTAAAAGAATGGCAGTAGCAGCAGGTATTAATGTCAGTTCCAATATACCATCGGCCAAATGCGTCTTAGATCACGTGATTTTGTACCTTTACACTCCTACAAAAACAATTAATACAGGTCATAAATTAGTTGGTAATATGCACACGTACACAATGGGAATAATGAATAACAAAGTGAAAAACTTGTCAACAAACGGTCTATTGTTTGTGTCAGGGGTATTTGTTGATCAACCCCAAGATCATGGCCGGCTCTACGCAGGGGCAAGAGGGGGCAGAGCCCCCTTAAATAAATGTTTTGCCCCCTCAAATCAAAATTTGAAAAAGCAAATTTGAATAAACTCACAAAATTACTACATTACAAGTTGACAAAATTATCTGCACTAGCGGAAAAATCCGCCGAAAAAGGGACACACACGATATAGTAGTGTCGGCTTCCCTCTCATTCCTCCCTCCGCTGTGCGTGTATTCACCATTCCACAGGCTGCGCAGCAGACACACACCCACACACACCCCTCAGCCCTCAGTAAACATCCAATCACTGTTGCAGTATGAAAGTAAAAGAAAAGGAAAAGTTGTCTACATTTATCATATACTTGTTAGGATGAGTGTATTTGTGTAGTCTTATCTGTCATGAACAGGTTTATCGTCGCGGACTTTCGGTGCTACGGACTTCCTTTTTTTTTTTTACAACTTGACGAGAGCAGTGACAGCGGAGGCTCTGAGCAGCAGTGGTTTGGAAGGCAGAGAGCCTCCACTGTCCCTGTAACAAGCTACAAGTCATTTATGATGCTGTTAATGACGGTAAAAATGAAACATAAGGTATATATCCTGCTTAGCAGTCCTCCTCTGCTGTCCTCTGTTCAGAGCGGAGTCCCTAGCAACGGCCCGTTTTACTTAGCAACGGTCTGGCAATCGACTGCTGGAATTCTTTTTCTGTAGTTTTTCTTGTAATTCTACATAGTCAACCTTTAATGTTTCAATCTACATTTTGTAATAAACAAATTATAAGTTTCATTTGATATGACCAAGACACCTAAAAACAAAAACACAGCCGTTTTCATCAATTTACAAGCAAGTGGGCAACACACATACATTGGAGTGAATGAATTTTGTGCCCAGATGAGTGCCCATGTTCTGTTTTATAGATTAGTTTGAGATTCTTTTTTATCATTATTCATCAGACTACCTTTCAGTTTTGTAAATATTGACTGTAGTGTGTGAAGTCCTACTTTAGGTAAAAATTTATTAGAGAGTTAGGCCATCCAGTTAGGATAAATGTTATGTTGTTGGTTGATAAAATCTGGATGAAGGATGTTTTATTTTTTTCATTTATTTTTATTTTTCAGTTTCCCCTCCTGAGGGATTGCCACCTTATTGTGGTCAGGGGGTTTGCGTGCCTCAGTGACCGTAAGAGCTATACCAGCAGGAGCTTAGTCTTCAGGTGGGACACCCAAGTTGGACAGGTCTGAAGGTAGAGGCCTGACAAAGTGCAATCCACTACTCCAGGTTGGGGTTGGACACATAGCTAAAGACCCATTTCAATGAAGAAAGCATCGTTACCATAAGCACAAAAAAAAAAGTGCTGGAGCATGATGCCCCCTTCACATTTCTGACTGCCCCCTCATATAAGCATGCCTAGAACCGCCCCTGCCCAAGATGCAGAGATGGAGGCAGGCATTGGATCTGAAGACATGATTTAATATAAATAATAGAACAAGAACAAACAAAAATAACGCACGTGGGCGGAATAACAAACTAAGGGAGCTAGCACTGAAAGCTAGAAAACAAAAAGGAACTTTAGCATGGAAGCTAGAGGATAACAAACATAAAAACTGGAAATAGCTACTGGCTAACAGAAACAGCTTACTGCTACGACGACCACGACAAAATGTCGCATGACAGGTAGTAGCTGTAACTAAACGACAGGTAGCACGACAAGAGTGATATGTGGAAACGACAATACAAGTCCGGATGACAATACAATACAATGATCCAGCACTGACTGGAGGAACCAAGCAGGTAAAATAGGAGCTGGCCGATTGACATCAGGTGTTACCAGATGCCAATCAGCCGCAGCTGAGTGGAAACAGGACACAGGGAAACAAACAGGAAGCTGAACCAAAATAAGAGCACTAGACAGGAACTAAGGACAAGAAATACTAAACACACAGGAGAAACTAAAACACAAACAAACTGACAGTTTGGATAGCAAGACGATGTGAAAGCCATCGAATGCACAGTCAATCCTTTCATTTACTAAGGCTAACACAATCCGGTGAAAAGCTAACAAACAAAGCACCACTAAAAGCCTCGATGATGTCATATGTCACTAAGCAACAGGCCCCGCCTTTTAAAAGCACACACACAAACACACAAACACTATGTTCTCAAATTAAACGTCTCCTAACTGCATAAGCCAGATACTAACATTATTATATACTGACTGTTAGTTGGTAATACTTACAGTCATACTATTGGCCTATAAAAACAAACTAGGCCACGTGTGTTATGTGCAAAATGATGCTTGGTGCTAACCTGCAGTGTAGCAATAAAATAAATTGTAATACCCACTTAGGGGGCTATTGTAAATAGGGAACTCAAACTTAAACACATACATGCTTACTGAGGCCGGGGGGTAGACCACCCCCGAACCTCGGAGTCAGTCAACAGGGATTATTCTGCCCCAAAACGTGACATAACTCTTTAACAACTCACTCCCCCACAGTTCAGAGATTAAGGCGGTCTGGAGTTCTGGTAACCCGGAGAGGATACCTCCGGCCTGGCGCTCCAACATCTGCTGTCCGTCTGGGTGACCCTTTTGGCTTGGTTGCAACTGTCCCGGTTCCCATAGCGTCCCCTCTTGCCGGAGAAGGAGGAGTAGCAAGCGGCTGGGCCCCAATTTTCAGTTCACTCAGCACAGCTGGTTGCTCTGGACCAGTGGGAACCAACAGCGGACGGTCACCGGCTCTCATCTGCTCCGTGTGACGTCTCCAGAACGCGCCTGCCCCCACATCCACAGAGTAGGATACTGGTCCCTCTTGTGATGCCACCAGTCCAGGCATCCACTTCTCCTCCCCCCGTCGATAATCACGCACCAGCACGGCCTCCCCCACCGCAAACCGTCTGTCCTTAGCCACCAGGGCTCTGCGTTGTCGTTGGCCCTCCTGCGCCAGCTCCGCCGTAGCCGACACGTTCGGCTTCACAAGGGCCAAGCGAGAGCGGAGCCGACGGCGCAGGAAGAGCATAGCCGGAGACTCACTCGTCGTCATGAGTAAAAATGCCTCCACTCGATGTTCCAGCGTAAATGTTCCCCTAGACGCTTTCAATGAACGCTTCAGCGTCCGCACAAAACGCTCTGCTTGACCGTTTGTGGCGGGGTGAAACGGCGCTGACCTTTTGTGCTTCACTCCGTTTGCCCGGAGAAATTCCCCGAACTCTGCCGCTGTGAACTGTGGCCCATTGTCACTAACCAGTGAGGCAGGCTTAAATAGTAGCCGGCTGATTGACAACAGGTGTGGCCTGGCTGCCAATCAGCCACAGGTGAAGGGAAACAGTAATCATGAATTGATTTACGTGGACCCCGACTAAACAAGTTGAAAAACGTATTCGGGTGTTACCATTTTGTTGTCAAATGTACGGAATGTGTACTGTACTAACCCCTCTGCCACCGTGAAGCCCCACGTCTGCCTCACAATACGAAGGTCCTGCAGTCCTGGGTTCAAATCCAGGCTCTGGATCTTTCTGTGTGGAGTTTGCATGTTCTCCCCGTGAATGCGTGGGTTCCCTCCGGGTACTCCGGCTTCCTCCCACTTCCAAAGACATGCACCTGGGGATAGGTTGATTGGCAACACTAATTTAACCCTAGTGTGTGAATGTGAGTGTGAATGTTGTCTGTCTATCTGTGTTGGCCCTGCGATGAAGTGGCGACTTGTCCAGGGTGTACCCCGCCTTCCGCCCGATTGTAGCTGAGATAGGCGCCAGCGCCCCCCGCGACCCCGAAAGGGAATAAGCGGTAGAAGATGGATGGGTGTACTGTACTGTGCAATCTACTAATAAAAGTCTCAATCAATCAATCAATCAATCACTCAGACAAAGATGTCCGAAGCGGTCACGAAAAAAAAGAGAGTCACCAAAATAAAAGCGTAGGACAGGAACTAACCCAAAACACTGCACAACACCGACTTGGCGTAAACAGCCGTGCAACTCAGATCCCACGTTAGGGCAAGAAAAAACTCAACCCCAACCAAAACATACGTTTTTAAGCATGACTCTGGCACATATGTGATTGGCAAAAATTATTTACCAATATCAACAATGAAGTTGGGCTGATTGGATAAAGTTGCAAAACATGTTCTGTGGTTTAATTCGCAGGAATTGGCAAGATTGCCAAATCCCAAGAGGGCTGTGTAATGTACACACCTAAATTAACATGGGCAGCAATTATAACTACTTTCTCAGGTCTACTCGGGAGAGTTTAAACACAATTATGTTTTGTTGCATTATGATGATGAAATGAAATAAAGTTGTGGAAAGGAACTCCCAGTAGAAGGAGCAGGCGATTCAGAATGAAGCCCTGGTTATTACACCACAAGACAAGTGAAGCATTAAATATGCATGTTGCCATTATCCTGTGATAGGTAGAGTGGAGAGTGGCACAGTGATACAGGTCAGTCAGTGGTGTGTCCCACCGGCTCTCCCCGTCAGACCTCATTTCCTGCTGGCAATAAGTACTCTGCTAACCGGGGAAATACCATAAATTATGAGTACTCATATGGACACATGTTGAGTAATGCTCTACATAGGATCTTACGCTTCGATTTTTTTTGTTAGCCTGAGAAATAGAGGAGTACAGGTTTAATGAGATCAAATCAGTGAAGACATTATTAGTATTTCTTTGAGGGAAAAAAGGGTTTTAAAATAAAAATGGTAGAACTTGTATAGCGCTTTTCTACCCCTTTTTAAGGAACCCAAAGCGCTTTGACAGCATTTCCACATTCACCCATTCACACACTGATGGCGGGAGTTGACATGCAAGGCGCTAACCAGGTCCCATCAGGAGCAAGGGTGAAGTGTCTTGCTCAAGGACACAACAGACGAGGATGGCAGAAGGTGGGGATTGAACCATGAACCTTCAGGTTGCTGGCACGGCCACTCTCCCAACTTCGCCAGGTTGTCCCCTACGGATTGTACGGATTATGTACTGTGCTGTGCAATCTACTAATAAAAGTTTCAATCATCCATCCAGCCATCCATTTCCTACCGCTTATTCCCTTTTGGGGTCGCGGGGGGTGCTGGCGCCTATCTCAGCTACAATCAGGCGGAAGGCGGGGTACACCCTGGACAAGTCGCCACCTCATCGCAGGGCCAACACAGATAGACAGACAACATTCACACTCACATTCACACACTAGGGCCAATTTAGTGTTGCCAATCAACCTATCCCCAGGTGCATGTCTTTGGAAGTGGGAGGAAGCCGGAGTACCCGGAGGGAACCCACGCATTCACGGGGAGGACATGCAAACTCCACACAGAAAGAAGTTTCAATCAATCAATAAAAAAAATTAGACCTGACCTGGTAAATGGAATAAATTATCATCAATAAAGGGGTCTACTATGGTTCTTATACGAGCGACCCAACATTTTCAAGCGATATCTTTGCCATATTTAATCAATATGCGTCCCACAGCCTTAAACGGATTAGATGAGTGATTCTCAAACTGTGGTAGGTATACCCCTAATGGTACGCTGGCTCCATCTAGTGGTTTGATTGATTGATTGATTGAAACTTTTATTAGTAGATTGCACAGTACAGTTCATATTCCATACAATTGACCACTAAATGGTAACCCCCTGTGGAGAGGCGGAGCCAAGGGCGGGATAGGACAAATCGTGGTCCTAACCAAGATGGCGGCCAGGAGGCGGAGCATGCAGGGGAACGGAGAGGCGGGGCACGCCTGGTGTGCCTGCAGCGATCAGAACCAGGTGCGTAATTCACACACCTGCTCTCAATCAGTGCATCTCCTGCTGTATAAAAGGGGAGGAGGAGCAATCGAGGCAGAAGACGTGGGAGAACCACCAGACGAACGAGAAGAGCAAGCCGAGACGAACGATGAGCCCCCGAGGAAGACGGAGTCACAGGCGACCGAAAGGCCAGCCGAGTCGAGCAGCAGAGGAGGAAGCGCTGGAAATCGGCGCGACCGACTGGGACACAAACTGGTTTATTGAAAGAATAAACGAGAGTCAAACCTGCTCCGCGATGTCTTTCATCAATGGTCCACGATGGCGACGAGAAGCCGTTCACACACCCAAATAAATGTTTTTGTTTGTTTAAGTCGGGGTCCACATTAATCAATTTGTGACACGCCAGAATTGGTTGATTGATTGATTGAGAAGTTTATTTACATCTTAAAGAATTGAATCCATGTATTGCTTTAAAGAGGCAAATTAGAAAAGCCAAAAGGCTTGTTTCCATTGCTTCCTTTAAATATTCATCACATTTGATACATTACTGTAACACGTCTCGTGCTCTGGGTTCTCAGTGTTCGGGAATAAGCAGTCGTTTTATCAGCATATACACTCTTTTATTTTGTATTTTACAGTCTCTCAGTCTTAAGGTTCTCCCTTCTCCATCTCCCCTGGCTCGTCTGTCCTCCCAGGCTCCTCGCGCTGCTTTAAAGGGGAACATTATCACCATTTCAGGAGGGTTAAAACCAATAAAAATCAGTTCCCAGTGGCTTATTTTTTATTTTTCGAAGTTTTTTTCAAAATTTTACCCATCATGGAATATCCCGAAAAAAGGCTTTAAAGTGCCTGATTTTCGCTATCTGTAAATCCACCGTCCATTTTCCTGTGACGTCACATAGTGACGCCAATACAAACAAACATGGCGGATAGCACAGCAAGATATAGCGACATTAGCTCGGTTTCAGAATTGGATTTCAGCGGTTTAAGCGATTCAGCAGATTACGCAAGTATTGAAACGGATAGTTGGAGTGTAGAGGCAGATAGCGAAAACGAAATTGAAGAAGAAACTGAAGCTATTGAGCGGATAGCTATTGAAGCTATTCGGCGATCGCCTTCCAACCAACGATTGCATCTTTTGACCACTGGAGCAACTTAAATCTGTCGATTGGTAAGTGTTTGTTTGGCATTAAATGTGGGTGGAGTGAAAGGCTGGATGCAAATATAGCTACAAATGTACATACAGCTAGCCTAAATAGCATGTTAGCATCGATTAGCTGGCAGTCATGCCGTGACCAAATATGTCTGATTAGCATATAAATCAATAACATTAACAAAACTCACCTTTGGGATTTCGTTGACTTTATCGTTGGAAATGCATCTGCTTTGAGTGTTGCAGGGTATCCACAGATTCTTGCCATTTCTGCCATATTAGCATCGATTAGCATGCCGTGCTAATCGATGCACACTCCACGTAAGACAACTTGAATCCGTCCCTGATCGTTTTGTTACACCCTCCGACAACACACGGACGAGGCATGACGTCTCCAAGGTACGGTAAACTGTCGAAAAAACGGAAAATAACAGAGCTGATTTGACTTGTGTGTGTAATGTGTTTGAGAAAATGGCGGATCGCTTCCCATTGTAACGTCACGGGTGAAAGGTCATCGCTCCGACAGCGAACAATTGAAAGGCGTTTAAATCGCCAAATTCACCCTTTTAGAGTTCGGAAATCGGTTAAAAAAAACATATGGTCTTTTTTCTGCAGCATCAAGGTATATATTGACGCTTACATAGGTCTGGTGATAATGTTCCCCTTTAAATACAAGAGACGGGTGTTCCAGCTAGGTTGTCCACTCACCTGCAGCTGCTTCGTAGCCGGCTTCAGCTCAAGCCCTGCTCACAGGGACGCGTGGACCACGGCCAACCCCACAGATACATAACCTGTAACATGTACATAAAAAATTACGTAAAAAAAATTGATAAATTATATGCATATATACACTATGCATGTCAACAATATATACAAAAATGGGTAGAGGAAATATACAAATAATCTTAGACACAGTGTTACTGTACAAACTGTGTGTAATGTTGAAATTGCTAAAAAATTAAATGTACTTGTTAACTCCTTTAACTTGTTTTTAATGAAAATGTAGGCCTACTACGCTACTTCATCCCAAGTGCAGGACTAATAGACCCAAAAACTCCTTTGTCCCACACGCCATTAGACTGTACAACTCCTCTCTGGGGCGGGGGGCGGGGGGTACTAGGATGACAGGGGATGCAAAACAATAACAGTCCAATACGTTTTCATAACATGGTCACTACTGCCTACTTTGTCTTGTTATATTCTTATTTTACTGTTATAATTTTTTTCCCATTGTTGCTTTTGATTTTTTATTCTTATTGTAATATTTCTCTATATTTTTTCCATTTAAACCCCCATTATTTACTTTTTACTTTTTTTTAACCCTTGTATTATGTTGGAAAAAATTACATTGATTATGTTGCGGGTCGTTTTGACCTGTACTGTGTAAATGCACTCAAAACAGTCAAGAAAACAGGTTAAACCAATAACAATTTTATTTTAGGTTATATAAACATTTAGAAAAGTGACATACAATACATTTTTTATTCCAATTGTATTATGTTAAGGGTCAATTTGACCCATTTCAGTGTTTGTGTTGATCAAAGTACTGGTTATCCTTTCTTTTCCTTGCTGAAATCTGGTGACTTTTCCTCAGCTAGGGTCATGAACTGGTGTGTAAATCTGGAAACTTTGTTGTGTAGTGGAATGTTTGTGCAGAGTTTGTATAAAAAGATGATGTTGCGAGTCATTTTGACCCAGGCGCTTTTAATGTGGGTAAATAGCTGTTCAGATCCAAAAATAAACATGTCTCCTTGATGTACTTTTTACTTTGATGTACAGTTGTTTGTATTTTGATTGTCTCTGAGACCCAGAGCCAGGTGTGTGAAGAGAGGGAACTTTTTCACACTTGTCCTTGTCTCCTCAGATGTCATCCTTCTGGAGCTCATTTTTGGTGAGTTTGTCAAAGAGATGACATGAGAACAGTGACAAGGACAAGTGTGAGAAAGTTCCCTCTCTTCACACACCTGGCTCTGGGTCTCAGAGGCAATCAAAATACAAACAATTGTACATCAAAGTAAAAAGTACATCAAAGAGACTTGTTTATTTTGGCTATTTACCCACATTAAAGCGTCTGGGTCAAAATGACCCGCAACATCATCTTTGTATACAAACTCTGCAAGTCATTCCACTACTCAACAAAGTGTCCAGATTTTACACACCAGTTCATGACCCTAGATGTGGAAAAGTCACCAAATTTCAGCAAGAAAAAGAAAGGATAACCAGTACTTTGATAAACGCAAAAACTGAAATGGGTCAAATTGACCCTCAACATAATAGAAGGGTTAAATTGATCTCAACTCTGTACACTGCTGCTGGAATTTTAATTTTCCTGAAGGAACTCTCCTGAAGGAATCAATAAAGTACTATCCATCTTTCTATCTACTGTATTTTAATCTTCATTATGGTGGTACTTGGTGAAAATAAAGTTGCAGAACCACTGGATTAGATCCTCATCAGCAGCATTCAGGACAGAACACGTAATCCATCTAACCATGTACTGTCGACGTTTGATCTTGGATAACCTTATGTTGGCAATATACAGTATGACTATTTGCTAAAGTGCCACTATTTTGAAAGAGTTGACCCCTCAAGCCATCCTTGTAGATGCCACGCCCCAAATGTAATCCCACAGATGTCAGACAATATAGGTCAGTAGTAGGACAAGACTAAACAAAACATTTTTAGGTATTAAAAAAAAAAGCTCTAGTGTCTGGTCACAAGCTCCAAGTAAAACATGTTATATGGATGATGCATACTTGTGTGTAGTCTGCTGCTTCTTTGCTGACTCTTAAAAGCCACAAAAAGAACACAGCCTGCAGCTCACCTCAACCAGTAGAGAATAATTGCCTTTCTGCAGATTCTGTTCCTTCCTGCAATATTTACAGCTATTCCCATAAAAAAAAAAAAAAAAAAGAGTTGAAGCTACATAATTTATGGTGAACAATAGCGCACCATAAAAGCCTTTTAATGTTAAAACAAAGGCAGCAGGAAGTGATTTTCTTTTAATTAGTACTAACCTAATGGACCAGTGAAACAGCAATTTGCTTTCTGTTCATTCGAATGGGGAATTGTGTGACGCCTTAGTCTCCTTTGCACCGCATTCAGTATGATTGCACCTGTATGTGCACAAAGTTTCCATTCGGAGTTTAGGTAATGGAAACGGTTGAATTGATTTGTATTTTATAACTGCACAGTGACAGCTGTTGAACAGCTGGGAAAATACAAAATACTTGCCAACCCTCCCGGATTTTCCAGGAGACTCCCGAAATTCAGCGCCTCTCCCGAAAACATATTTTGTCCCGAAAATCTCCCGAAATTCAGGCGGAGCTGGAGGCCACGCCCCCTCCAGCTCCATGCGGACTCGAGTGACGTGTCGACAGCCCGTTTTCACGTCCGCTTTCCCACAATTAAAACAAACTGCCCGCCCAATGACGTTATAACTGTAGAATGATCATGGATGAGTTCTTGATTTCTTATGTGGGTTTATTGTTAGGCAGTCTTATTAACGTCCTCCCAGCGCGGTAACAACACACAACAACAGCAGTCACGTTTTCGTCTACCGTAAAGGAGTTTGTCTGCCGTAAACAGCAATGTTGTGACACTCTTAAACAGGACAATACTCCAATCTACAGTGCATGCATATATGACAATAACATCGACGGCTTTTAGAGCAGAGGTTCTCAACCTTTTTTCAGTGATGTACTCCCTGTGAACATTTTTTTAAATTCAAGTACCCCCTAATCAGAGCAAAGCATTTTTGGTAGGAAAAAAAAAGATAAAGAAGTAAAATACAGCACTACGTCATCAGTTTCTGATTTACCAAATTGTATAACAGTGCAAAATATTGCTCATTTGTAGTGGTCTTTCTTGAACTAATCGGAAAAAAAGATATAAAAATAACTAAAAACTTGTTGAAAAATAAATAAGTGATTCAATTATAAATAAAGATTTCTACACACACTGCGATGGCGTGGGGACTTGTCCAGGGTGTACCCCGCCTTCCGCCCGATTGTAGCTGAGATAGGCACCAGCGCCCCCCGGGACCCCAAAGGGAATAAGCGGTAGTAAAATGGATGGATGGATAGCTGTAAATATACTCCTCCCCTCTTAACCACGCCCCCAACAACGCCCGCCCCCAACCATGCCACTCACCCAACCCCGGACCACGCCCCCCACCTCCCAAAATCGAAGGTCTCAAGGTTGGCAAGTATGAAATACAGTAGTTGTCTTTGGAACATAAATACCATCCTTACTGTGGATAAATGTAATGAAGGAGATATTTAAAGGGGAACTCCACATTTTTTGGATTGTTTTCCTATCATTCACATTATTTTGAAAGACAAGAACACAATGGGTTTTCTTTATTTTCATGACTATTACATTGTAGATTGTCACTGAAGGCATCAAAACTATGACACCTGTGAAGTGAAAACCCTTTCAGGTGACTACCTCTTGAAGCTCATTGAGAGAATGCCAAGAGTGTGCAAAACAGTATTCAGAGCAACGGGTGGCTATTTTGAAAAAACTAGATTATAAAACATGTTTTCAGTTACTTCACCTTTTTGTTCGGTACGTAAGTCCACCTGTGCTCATTCATAGTTTTGATGCATTTAGTGACAATCTACAATGTAAATAGTCATGAAAAACTATGAATAAACATGTAGAGTTATGTACCTAACAAAAAAAGGTGAATTAAGTGAAAAAAATGTTATATTCCGGTTTCTTCAAAATAGCCACCCTTTGCTCGGATTAATGTTTTGCACACTCTTGGGATTCTCTCGATGAGCTGAAAGGGTTTCACTTCACAGGTGTCATAGTTTTGATGCCTTCAGTGACAATCTAAAATGTAAATAGTAGTCACGCAAATAAAGAAAACACATTGAATAAGAAGGTGTGTCCAAACCTTTGGCTTGTATTGTACTGTATATACAGTAGATACAACTTTTGGTACTGTATATATATATATATATATATATATATATATATATATATATATATATATATATATATATATATATATATATATATATATATATATATATATATATATATATATATATATATATATATATATATATGTAGGTGTGGGAAAAATCACAAAACTACTTCATCTCTACAGAACTGTTTCATGAGGGATTCCCTCAATATATATGTATGTATATATATATATATATATATATATATATGTATATATATATATATATATATATATATATATATATGTATATATATATATATATGTAGATGTGGGAAAAATCACAAGACTACTTCATCGCTACAGAACTGTTTCATGAGGGATTCCCTCAATATTATATATATATATATACATATATATATGTATATAAATACAGTACAGGCCAAAAGTTTGGACACACCTTTTCATTCAATAGGTTTTCTTTATTTTCATGACTATTTCATTGTAGATTGTCACTGAATGCATCAAAACTATGAATGAACACATGGAGTTATGTACCTAACAGAAAATGGTGAAATAGCTGAAAAAATGTTTTATATTCCAGTTCCTTCAAAAGAGCCACCCTATGCTCTGATTACTGTTTTGCACACTCTTGGCATTCTCTCGATGAGCTGGAAGGGTTTCACTTCACAGGTGTCATAGTTTTGATGCCTTCAGTGACAATCTAAAATGTAAACAGTCATTGAAATAAAGAAAACACATTGAAATGAGAAGGTCAAAACTCTCCATTAACGTTTTATATAGACACTGCAAGTATGACGTAGTAACAGACACGTTCATAACAATAATATATACAATATTTACCATATTTTAGTCATGCATTGCCAAAACTTCTTTCCTCAGCGCATATATTTTTGTTTCCATAGCAGCAAAATTTCGAATTCTGGCAACAAATGTGTGTTCCTACTTCCGGAAACAAACGCGAGTGTGTTCTAAAAATGGCAGACTTGTTAACAGGTGACGATAATGACTATTTGTGGACATATTAGGATTTACAACCTTATCTTTTTGAAGCCTAATATACAGAGGATGAACAGCTGGTTATAGAAGCAAGCACAAACAGAGGTTGAAACAGACCAAAGCTGAGAGTGAGGTCAGCGTGACTTGGTGGTGTAAATGTGGAACTTGGAGACAAGCTATGCCAACATAAATGGGGTGCTTGCCCAAAGCCAACTTGAAAAAACTTCCTCGGCCAGTTGGACCAAACAGACAAATGTATATGTTTGTGATACATGCAGCACTTCATGCTTTTACAACTTCATACACAGTCGAGTTAGCTGTGTGCAAACAAAAAATGAAATATGGGCTAATACTTAACAAATACTGTAATGATTGTTCATGTTTTTCACTAAATACAGATTAGTGTCCGATCGCATTGTGTTGTGTATTACAAATTCATAAGCGATGTAGATGCTGACACAAACGTTAGCTTACCCTTTTCTCTTTCTAGCTAGTTTACAGCTAATGCCGTAGCATGCAAAACTTTGTGTTACTACGCTAGAAAAACAGTTCCTCAGTGTTCGCTCTTACAATAACAATGTCGCTGCAGCTTGGTTATTATTCAAGTTACGGAACGTAAATGAAGTGTTGTTGGTGGTTTGTGAAGGCATTTTTAAAGTGATTTTGTCATGATCTGTGGTCTGGATTATGTTTTTGTTATTTTTTGGGCTCTTTTAGTTCCTGTTTGCGCTCCCTTATTTGTTTACTGTGGCGACTTATTGGTTTCACCGGCCTCTGGTGTTTGGGACACGCACATGCTCTAATCAAGAAGACCATTATTTAAGCCTGTCTTTGCCAGTCAGTCGTCCTGGCGCCATTACTTAATTCATGCTGCTTGTTCCATATCTGATGCCATAGTTTGGTTAGTTGTTTCATGTCTATAGTTCAATGGCCTAAGTTTTTGCCTTAGCTTCCACGTGCGATAGGCACGCTTGCCTTCGGGTTGTTTTACCCTTTTGAGTTTTGGGAAATAAATATGTTCCTACCTTCACGCCTTGTCCGGAATAGTCCGATTGCTTACCGGGAGAACAAACCTCACAGTAAGCTGTGACCCCCCCGTCATGACACATTTGGATGTAGAATTGATTGCTCTCATTAGCTGCATTGCTAACCACCAAGAAAGTGCCCATTTTTACAAATTAGAATGGAGTGGTATGAAACGCATCTTTCTGTGGCAGCATCACGGAAAGTTGTACATGCAAACAAACTAGGGTGCGTTCAATTCCTTGAAAGCACCATGACGACTGACTGGCAAAGACAGGCTTAAATAAAGGTCTTCTTGATTAGAGCAGGTGTGTGTCCCGAACACCAGAGGCATGTGAAACCAATAAGTCGCCATGGTAACCAATCAAATAAGGGAGCGCAAACAGGAACTAAAAGAGTAGGACAAAATGATGCGCGCCAAATACTCTCATCAGTGAAGGATGTTTAATGTAAACAGTGGGATTTCTAACAATTAGGAAGGTTTGTGTCATGTTTTCCTCCTACAGAAACCATATTAAAACAAAACAAAAATTTTCCCCTCATCTTTTTCCATTTTCAGACATTTTAAAAAAATCTCCCAGGAGCCACTAGGGCGGCGCTAAAGAGCCGCTTGTGGCTGGAAAGCTGCGTGTTTCCAACCCCCCGAGTGTGACTATAAAAGTGCCAAATAGATAGCACCCATCAATTTTGTGTATTTTTGTCACGTTCTGTGTCACAGGTGTGTTGGTCGTGACCCCATGATGCAGAGATGGCAGGCGAAGTGCAGAGATAAACGTATTTACTGACATAACAACAATAGTGTAGCACGGAAGTGCACACGAAGCATAGAGAAAGCTTTGCAGCGCGGGGGAACAAAGCAAAAATTATCCAGCCGGGTATATGAAGCCGCTTTATTGGCAACCAGGGATAGGTTCAAATAAGGGACACGTGCTCAGACTAAAGTGGTGGCAAATGCGCTTGGAAGGAAGTAAAACAAAATACATGAAACTAATAACTGTCATGTGAGATCATGACATATTACAACGTTGTTTGAAACGTGAAACATCTTTTATTCAGCCGAGTGAAACAGTTTATTTTAATACTTCAGTCAAAACAACTCAAATGGCTGAGTAATGTAGGGCATGTAAAAAAGTAGCAAGAACCAAGACGGATCCACTCAAAGGTAAGTGCATGGATGACTGACATCGTAACTTTGATTAGATCTCATTACATAATTCATACAATGAGGTCCAGGTTACTAATTATGACTGAGAAAAAATGTGAACGGCAAGTATTAATGCAAATAGACAATTAAAATGCTGATTTTTGACACTTCTATTATGCTTCTCTTATTAAAGAGGAACATTATCACAATTTCAGAAGGGTTAAAACCAATAAAAATCAGTTCCCACTGGCTTATTTTATTTTTCAAAGTTTTTTTCAAAATTTTACCTATCGTGGAATATCCCGAAAAAAAAAGGCTTTAAAATGCACGATTTTCACTATCTTTAAATCCATCGTCCATTTTCCTGTGATGTCATTTAGTGATGCCGACATGGCGGACAGCACAGCAAGATATAGCGACATTAGCTCGGATTCAGATTCGGATTTCAGCGGCTTAAGCGATTCAACAGATTACGCATGTATTGAAACGGATGGTTGGAGTATGGAGGCAGATAGCAAAATCAAAATTGAAGAACAAACTGAAGCTATTGAGCGAATAGCTATTGAAGCTATTCGGCGATCGCCTTCTAACCAACCATTGAGTGTCGCATACGTATCCATGCATCTCTGTGCCATGTCTGTCGTAGCATCGCCGGTAAAATGTGCAGGAGCAACTTAAATCCGTCGATTGGTAAGTGTCTGTTTGGCATTAAATGTGGATGGAGTGAAAGGCTGGATGCAAATATAGCTACAAATGTACATACAGCTAGCCTAAATAGCATGTTAGCATCGATTAGCTGGCAGTCATGCCGCGACCAAATGTGTCTGATTAGCACATAAGTCAATAACATCAACAAAACTCACCTTTGTGATTTCGTTGACTTTATCGTTGGAAATGCATATGCTTTGAGCGTCGCAGGGTGTCCATACAGCTCTGTGCCATGTCTGTCGTAGTATCGCCGGTAAAATGTGCAGACGAGTAACTTTCGATCTTTTGACACTGGAGCAACTTAAATCCGTCGATTGGTAAGTGTTTGTTTAGCATTAGATGTGGGTGGAGGGAAAGGCCGGATGCATAATGGAGGCATAATGATGTAAATATGTATATACAGCTAGCTTAAATAGCATGTTAGCATCTATTAGCATGCCGTGCTATTCGATGCACACTCCACGTAAATTAACTTGAATCCGTCCCTGATCGTGTTGTTACACCCTCCGACAACACACCGACGAGGCATGATGTCTCCAAGGTACGGAAAACAGTCGAAAAAACGGAAAATAACAGAGCTGATTTGACTCGATGTTTGTAATGTGTTTGAGAAAATGGCGGATGGACTACCTAGGTGACGTCACGTTGTGACGTCATCGGCCCTGAGCGAATAATAGAAAGGCGTTTAATTCGCCAAAATTCACACATTTAGAGTTCGGAAATCGTTAAAAAAATATATGGTCCTTTTTCTGCAACATCAAGGTATATATTGACGCTTACATAGGTCTGGTGATAATGTTCCCCTTTAAACAGTTGATATGTTTGTTTAAACAATAATAAACTATTACAGGTGCATACAAATTAACATTATGTTTCGTCAAAGCATCTGTTGCTGGAAAATCTTGCAAAAATTGACCTGTGACACAGCGCCTCCTGCTGGATTCATAGCTGCAGCACCCTGCCCTTTTTTTTTTCCAACTTGCTTTTAAAGTTACCATTAAAATGTATGTTGCCCCGTATTTTTAGGACCATAGGGCGCACTGCTGATGAACAGGTCTATTCATGTCTATTTTCATACAAAAGGCACCCAAATTATAAGGTGCATTAAAAGGGTCTTTTTTTATTTTTTTTCTAAATGGAAAAAAAAAAAACTCCTTGTGGTCTACATCAGTGGTCCCCAACCACCGGGCCGTGGCCAGATTGGTACCGGGCCGCAGAAGAATTTTTTATTAATTTTTATTTAAAAAAAATAAATAAATAAAAATAAAAATAGATATATATGTTTTTTTTGTTAAATTAACAAAAAAAACACAATATACACTTACAATTAGTGCACCAACCACAAAAACCTCCCTTTTTCATGACAAAAACGTCCCTTTTTCATGCCAAATAATTTTTTTTTTTTTAAAAAGACCCCCCCCCCGGGACAAATTATTAAGCGTTGACAAAAAGGTTGGGGACCACTGGTCTACATAACATGTAATGGTGGTTCTTTGGTCAAAATGTTGCATGGATTACGTTTTACAGATCATCTTCATGCTGTTTTATGACGTTTTGTGGGCGGTCTTATTTACGTGGCTCACCTTCGACAGCCTCTTTTTTTCCCGACATCTTTGCGGTGTAGCGTGCAAGGACGGACGGGAGTGGAAGAAGTGTCAAAAGATGGAGCTAACTGTTTTAATGACATTCGGACTTTACTTCAATCAATAACGGGGCAGCATCTCCTCATCCGTGGCTCAATAATGCAACAGCAGTGCGGACATGTGTCCAGTTAAAAACCAACCGACCGGAACCCTCTGATAACTAAAGTTTCATGGGTGAATAATGTAAACCCAGTACAGTTTTTAGCGCTTTGATAGGTAGTCTACTGACAGATTTAAGGAAAAACTTTACACCACTTTATATTATAAATGGGAAATATGCCTGCCACATGAAAATATTTAAAAAAAGGAGAAGCTTATCGACTACAGCAGGGGTCGGGAACCTTTTTGGCTGAGGGAGCCATACGAGCCAAATATTTTAAAAAGTATTTCCGTGAGAGCCATATGCAATTTTTTTTAATACCGAATACAACTAAATGCATGCATTTCATTTAGAAAGACCAACATTTTTAGACTATAAAAAGTATCTTATTCTTTTTTAATAACACTGTTAATCTGAAGCTAACCAACAATAAATAAAATACTTTTTACCATTAATGCGACTTCTTGAACAGGTGCGGTAGAAACCGGATAGATGGATTAAAATGCATGGGCATGTTTAATATTTTGAACGTAATTTTTAACACTGTGATTACCAGCGAAAATATTCATTACTTACCGTGTTAAGCAATGTCAGCTAAGATTTATCTGAGAGCCAGATGCAGTCATCAAAAGACCCACATCTGGCTCTAGAGCCATAGGTTCCCTAACCCTGGACTACAGTGTTGCCACAGACTACAATGGCGGAAGCGCGCACATTTTCAGGATTCATGCAGATCCCAAATACACATCAGCAGGTACCAGAAGGTAAGAAAAATTGGTTTTGCATAATATTGCTCAATCAAAATGCCAGGTAATGTGTCTGCCAATAGGTTCCATTTTGCGGTCCTCATAAACAAACCATAATAATACTATGTTTAATGCGCCGACAATCCATCAAGTGGTGCGGCTTCATAGCTTACCGAAATCGGACTAAAAGCATGTTGACAGATTTTTGAGCGCCGTATGTAATGTTCTATATTCTCAATGGAACATTTAAAGTTTTGGCGTTGTTTACTGCCGTTGTGTTGCAGTCTACACGTATCTCTTATGGATGACTGTCATCTACTGGTCACACTTATCAGTACACCGTGTAACAAATAAAATTGCTTCGAGGTTGGTAAGCACCACCAGAATCATGCCGTACATTAGGCGCGCAGGGTTATAAGGCGCCTTGTAATTATTTAAGTGCACCTTATATAAAATACGGTATATTTACAATTTAAAGCAAAGAAAAAAAAATCCACGAATATAGATTTGCAAATGCCGAACCACAAATAGGATGGCATCTGGCAGACATTATTGTAACATTCACCAGTAGGATGTGTCTTTGTAAAGATGTGAGCTCACAAATCAAATCAAATCAACTTTATTCATAAAGCACTTAGGGTGCTGTACAATGGGCAGGTTAAAAGATAATACGAGAACCGAGCAATCAACACAACACAAACAGAACATGATAATGAATAAATAAATAAAACATAAAAACAGGTTAACAGCTGGTGTATAATGGGGCGCCATTGCAGGATGGATATCACTCAGTGTTAAAAGCCAAGGAATAAAAGCATATTTTTAAGAGAGATTTAAAAACAGGAAGAGAGGAGGCTTGTCTAACACTCAGAGGTAGGTCGTTCCAGAGCTTGCTGCACACACACACTATTATGCCAAAAGTATTCATCCGTCCATCAAAATGATGAGAATCAGGTGTCCTAATCATTTGGCCTGGTGTATAAAATCAAGCACTTAGACATGGAGACTGTTTCTACAAACATTTGTGAAAGAATGGGCCACTTTCAGTGATTTCCAGCGTGGAGCTGACCTGAAATTTCCTCGCTCCTAAATATTCAAAAATCAATTCTATTATAAGAAAGTTGAAGAGTTTGGGAACAACAGCAAGTCAGCTACCAAGTGGTAGGCCTCGTAAACTGACAGAGGGGTCAGCCCATAGTTCAAAGACTTTCTGCACAATGACAGAGCTCCAGACTTCATGTGACCGCCCAATTAGCCCACGTACAGTACGCAGAGAGCTTCATGGATTGGGTTTCCATGGCCAAGAAGCAGCATCTAAGCTATACATCACCAAGTCCAATGCAAAGTGTGAGATGTGTGGTGTAAGGCACGTTGCCACTGGACTCTCGAGCAGTGGAGACGCGTTCTTTGGAGTGATGAGTCCTGCTTTTCCATCTGGCAATCTCATGGACGAGTTGCCAGGAGAATGTTACATTTCGGACTGCATTCTGCCAACTTTGAAATTTGGTGGAGGAGGAATTATGGTGTTTTTTTTTTTTTTTTCAGTGAAAGGAACTTTGAATGGTCCAGGATACCAAAACATTTTGGACAATTCCCTGGGATGGAAGGCAGGTGGCCAAATACTTTTGGCAATAAAGTGTACCAGAGGTTTCATACATTTGTTCAATGTTTCATTTTACATGTTTCAGTAAAAATGTCATTAGCTAGGTGTTGTACTCTAACCTTTTAATTATTGCCTGCATTTTTGTCAATAAACTACATTAATTAATAAGTACAATTCCGTGAGAACATGTCTTCCAGTGACTGATTCATGATTGCTTGCTTTGTGGGTATAATCTGTACTGCCCTTTAACCTGCAGCAAGGCTGCTGCCAAACAAATGTGCAGCTGGCTCAAAAATGTATTTATCTACAATGTAACACAAACCTTAAGCTCTGATTTCACTGATCCGTGTTATTAGCTTCCATTTGTCCTGACAGGCTATTAATCTTGATTTTTTTTTTTTGTACCCCTTTTTTTCCTGCGTTGTTTTTCTTTGGCAAGCTAGTTAAACTCAGTCAAGACCGAAATGAATCCAGGACTGTGTCAACACTTACATATCCAATTGTGCGCCACCTGTGGAAATAAATATTTGAAGATATTTTGCGGACAAAAAGGGTCTCGGATGTGATAAAAAGCGAAGATGTGATGATGAGAATTGTACAATAATTATCATGAATGTTTGATAATTTTTCCCTCTGTACAAGCACTGATGTTAATGAAAATGATGATTTTTTTAAATTATTTTTTAAGTACCGTATTTTTCGGACTGAAAGGCGCACTTTAAATCCTTTTATGCCCCTCAAAACTCGACAGTGCGCCTAATGTACGGAATAATTCTGGTTGTGCTTACCGACCTCGAAGCAATTTTATTTGGTACATGGTGCAATGATAAGTGTGAGCAGTAGATGGCAGTCAAACTTAAGAGATGAGCGTAGACTGCACTATGATGGCAATATGACTCAAGTAAACAGCACCAACATGTTATATGTTCAATTGAAAATATTGAACATTACAATCCATAAAAATGTTTTAGTACGACTATGGTAAGCTATGAAGCCGCACCACTTGATGTGTATCAACATACAAGTATTATTATGGTGTGTGTATAAGTAAGACATATTGTCCGTTTCGCAATTTTATGCAAAAGCTACTTCGCATCTTCTCAATGACCTATGTAATTTTCATCATAGGTACACTTCAACTGTGAGAGACTGAATGTGAAAAATAATCCAGGAATTTACATTGTAGGAATTTTAAAGAATTTATATGTACATTATGGTGGAAAATAAGTATTTGGTCAAGCATTCAAGGCTCTCACTGATGGAAGGAGGTTTTGGCTCAAAATCTCACGATACATGGCCCCAATCATTCTTTCCTTAACACGGATCAATCGTCCTGTCCCCTTAGCAGAAAAACAGCCCCAAAGCATGATGTTTCCACACCCATGTTTCACAGTAGGTGTGGTGTTCTTGGGATGCAACTCAGTAATATTCTTCCTCCAAACACGACGAGTTGAGTTTATACCAACAAGTTCTGTTTTGGTTTCATCTGACCACATGACATTCTCCCAATCCTCTGCTGTATCATCCCTGTATCCATTTTGGTATAAACTCAACTAGTGGTGTTTGGAGGAAGAAGTATACTGAGTTGCATCCTAAGAACACCATACCTACTGTGAAGCATGGGGGTGGAAACATCATGCTTTGGGGCTGTTTTTCTGCTAAGGGGACAGGACGATTGATCCGTGTTAAGGAAAGAATGAATGGGGCCATGTATCGTGAGATTTTGAGCCAAAACCTCCTTCCATCAGTGAGAGCTTTGAATGGTTGACCAAATACTTATTTTCCACCATAATTTACAAATAAGTTATTTAAAATTCCTACAATGTGAATACCTGGATTTTTTTTTTCACATTCTGTCTCTCACAGTTGAAGTGGACCTATGATGAAAAGTACAGACCTCTGTCATCATTTTAAGTGGGAGAACTTGCACAATCGGTGGCTGACTAAATACTTTTTTTGCCCCACTGTATGTGGATGTCTTGCTCCTCAGTCACCGACATCACCACTCCTTTTCAGAGTTACAATGTTTATTTTAAAATAAACTTGCGTCAGGTTGTGCAAAGTCTTTTGTGCTTTTCAGCAATTGTCTTTTTCCTCGATCGAGCACATGAATGGTTTCTCTCTTCGTTCTTCACCAGCCACCATCAACAATTCCCCCTCTCCTTCCCGACCGCTGCTGTTAAAAGAGCGACAGGTGATTAGACAAACACTCCCAGCTGTGTCATCTACGCACCTGTCGCTGATATCGAAGCCGGTCATGACACACCCCGCTCCACTGCAAGTCCGCAGGCCACGCCCCCCCACAACTTATATGAAAAATAAAAGCTAATATATGAGATGTTTAATCACGTTTAGAAGCTACAGCATTACTCCGGGAAGTGGAAGCAAAAGTGTTTGTTTTTAAAAACATTGGCTGGGTACGGGGGTACTTGAAAAATTGAGTACCAGCATGGTCGCTGTGTACAAGAGGGCAATAAACAGACTGTATTTACTGAGGAGGAATGTGGTGAGTGTCAGTGTATGCAGTGAGATCACTGAGCAAACTGCTCTCCATCATAGACAATCCTTCGCATCCTTTCAATGACACTCTGCAGCATCACAGGGGCTCATTCGACTTTGTTGTCATAAACAAGATTTTCGATTTCATTCCATACTGATTTATAAAAACAATTCTCCTGAGTAGGTGTGAGGTAAACAGTACCTGAATATGCATCATACATAAATACATATATATATATATATATATATATATATATATATATATATATATACACACATATATATACAGTATATATATACACATATACAGACCCTGTTTCCATATGAGTTGGTAAATTGTGTTAGATGTAAATATAAACAGAATACAATGATTTGCAAATCCTTTTCAACCCATATTCAATTGAATGCACGACAAAGACAAGATATTTGATGTTCAAACTCAAACTTTATTTTATTTTTTTGCAAATAATAATTAACTTAGAATTTCATGGCTGCAACACGTGCCAAAGTAGTTGGGAAAGGGCATGTTCACCACTGTGTTACATCACCTTTTCTTTTAACAACACTCAATAAACGTTTGGGAACTGAGAAAACTAATTGTTGAAGCTTTGAAATTCTTGTTTTATGTAGAGCTTCAGTCGTTCAACAGTCCGGGGTCTCCGCTGTCGTATTTTACGCATCATAATGCGCCACACATTTTCGATGGGAGACAGGTCTGGACTGCAGGCAGGCCAGGAAAGTACCCACACTCTATTTTTACGAAGCCACGCTGTTGTAACACGTGTTGAATGTGGCTTGCCATTGTCTTGCTGAAATAAGCATGAAAAAGACGGCGCTTGAATGACAACATTTGTTGTTCCAAAACCTGTATGTACCTTTCAGCATTAATGGTGCCTTCACAGATGTGTAAGTTACCCATGCCTTGGGCACTAATACACCCCCATACCATCACAGATAGTGGCTTTTGAACTTTGCGTCGATAACAGTCTGGATGGTTCGCTTCCCCTTTGGTCCGGATGACACGATGTCAAATATTTCCCCAAAAAATTTGAAATGTGGACTCATAAGACCACAGAACACATTTCCACTTTGCATCAGTCTATCTTAGATGATATCGGGCCCAGACAAGCCGCCGGCGTTTCTGGATGTTGTTGATAAATGGCTTTCACTTTGCATTGTAGAGCTTTAACTTGCACTTACAGATGTGGCAAAGAACTGTATTTAGTGACAGTGGTTTTTTGAAGTGTTCCTGAGCCCATGTGGTGATATCCTTTAGAGACTGATGTCGGTTTTTGATACAGTGCCGTCTGAGATATCAAAGGTCACGGTCATTCAATGTTGGTTTCCGGCCATGCCGCTTATTACGTGGAGTGATTTCTCCAGATTGTCTGGACTTTTTGATGATACTGTGGACCGCAGATGTTGAAATCCCTCAATTTCTTGCAATTGCACCTTGAGAAACATTGTTCTTAAACTGTTTAACTATTTGCTCACGCAGTTGTGGACAAAGGGGTGTACCTCACCCCATGCTGAGCATTTCATGGAAGCTGCTTTTATACCCAATTACCCTGCACACCTGTAAGATGTTCCAATTAAGTGTTTGATGAGCATTCCTCAACTTTATCAGTATTTATTACCACCTTTCCCAACTTCTTGTTCACATGTTGCTGGCATCAAACTCTAAAGATAACGATTATTTGCAAAAAAAAAAAAAAAGTTTATTAGTTTGAACATCAAATATGTTGTCTTTGTAGCATATTCAACTGAATATGGGTTGAAAATGATTTGCAAATCATTGTATTCCGTTTTTATTTACATCTAATGCAATTTCCCAACTCATATGGAAACAGGGTTGTATATATATACATGTATATATATACATGTGTATATATATATATATATATATATATATATATATATATATATATATATATACAGTTAAAAGTTTACATACACTTGTAAAGAACATAATGTCATGGCTGTCTTGAGTTTCCAATAATTTCTACAGCTCTTATTTTTTTGTGATACAGTGATTGGAGCACATACTTATTTGTCACAGAACAACTTATTGCTGGGTATTGTGGCCAAACAGCTCAATTTTTGTTTCATATGACCACAGAACTTTCCTCCAGAAGATCTTATCTTTGTCCATGTGATGTCAGATGAAACAGAAATTGAACTGTTCGGCCACAATACCCAGCAAAGTGTTTGGAGGAGAAAAGGTGAGGCCTTTAATCCCAGGAACACCATCCCTAACGTAAAGCATGGCGGTGGTAGTATTATGCTCTGGGCCGTTTTTACAGAGAATAAATGAGACAAGGAAAAAGGATGATGACCTCCAAATTCTTCATGACAACCTACAATCTGCAGAAAATTAGGTCAGGCTAAATCAGGCTAGAATTAAGGTTTCAGAATGGCCTTCCCAAAGTCCTTTCTTAAACGCGTGGACAATGCTGAAGAAACAAGTCCATGTCAGAAAACCAACAAATTTAGCTTAACTGCACCAATTTCGTCAAGAGGAGTGGTCAAAAATTCAACTAGAAGCTTGTGGATTGCTACCAAAAGCGCCTTATTGCAGTGAAACTTGCCAAGGGACATGTAACCAAATATTAACAATGCTGTATGTATACTTTTGACCCCAGCATATTTGGTCACATTTTTAGTAGACCCATAAAAGAACCAAACTTATTTAATGTTTTTTGTGACCAACAAGTATATGCTTCAATCACTCTTATCACAAAAAAAATTGAGTTGTCGAAATTATCGGAAACTCAAGACAGCCATGACATTATGTTCTTTACAAGTGTATGTCAAATTTTGACCACGACTGTAAATAGACACACCAACTGTTCTCATTAGGGTCAGTTAGTCACAAACGGAAATAATTTGTCCTTTATTTTAATAGCACAGACATTCACAAACTGATGCCGATGGAGGATATGCATGGTAAAAAAAAAGCATAAATCGTCACGTTAAAGGCAACCAAACGCAAATAAAGGCAAAGCTGATGACAGATAAGGCCTCCCCAGACTATGACAGATTTGCTCCTTGAGAATCACCTATATAGTCACCTGAAATTCCATTTCATCTCCCTGATAAGAGACGAGTGATAGCAGATAACAATCTCTGTCAACACAAAGTAAATTAAAATTGTAGAGCCTTAAAAGCTGATCGTATCAGGAGGGGGAAAAAATCCAATTTATTTTGCCAACATGACATGCTGAACTCTTTTGGTGATGAATGTTGGAAACAGGAATATGTGGTTAACCTTTGTGTGGTGTTCGGGTCTGTGGGACCCGTTTTAATTCTCTTTTTTAAAGAAAAATTATACAATTAATTGATATTCCAAACTGAGACTCACAGACTTTGGCTCATTTTCTGTGAAGAACATATATCGGAATACATATTTAATGACCACACACCATACACCCCCCTACACGTTTCTATTACATATAAGATGTCCGGGTCCACTGGACCCAGAGCTAATAGAAGTGTGGAAATTGATGTTCTGTGTACCATACGCAACCACACACCCACTATGTACACTAAGTAACAGTTACCAGCCATGTAATGCACGCTCAACAAAACAGAAAGGGACAAGCGGTAGAAAATGGATGGCTGGAACACCATCCTCCACACGACACCTCCGTTCCGGACAGGCTAACCTCCTCGAACCTCCGAGGACAAAGCTACGAACAATGGGAGACCGGGCTTGCTGCTCCGCCGCTTCCAGTCTGTGGAACGCTCTCCCTGAGCACCTGTGGGCACCTCAGACTGTGGATGCTTTTAAAAAAGGCTTAAGAACCCTTCTTTTTTTTTAACTGACAAATACAAGTGTGAAAACACACACACACACACACAGCAGGCCTAGACAGGAGGAGGACAGAGTGTAGTTACACAGAACATCAGAGGGTCAAATGTGCGAGAAAATGAGAGCGGACAGTGTTGACAAACAATGTTGCAACCTTGTGTGGGAACCGCGGGCGCAGAAACACAAAAGAAGAATCCCTGTGGGATGCAGAAACCGGCAGAGAAATTTTCTGTGCAACGTTCATATTGTTGTTACTCAGCCAGCGTTTTTTGGGTCTTCACAATCAAACACTTTTATGTTAAAATACTGAACAGATGTTCAACTTATCCTAATAAACATCTGTTCAGTATTTTAACGTAAAAGTGTTTGATTGTGAGGCATTAAAAGCCACAAAATGCAACGGGTCCATCAGACCCACGAACGCTGGCTGAGTAACAACAATATGAAGATTACACAAGGGTTAAATAATATATTTACAATATGCACTCAGAAATATACATTTTGTTGGGCAATAAATCCTGATATTCAGTAAACATCATATCATTACATATTGTGCCACTAATTCTATCACTCACCAAAGGTTATGTACTACGCCATTTATGGTTTACAGTATTTTCTAGAAACTAACTTCATTTGTCAGCCGTAGAAAGAACCCCCCCCCAAGACAAAAAAAAGCAACACATCGTACTTAAATTTACCTGAGATGGACATTGTACAATTAAAGAGGTATACAGAAATAGATTGGTTCAACCTAATATTTGTTTGTGTCTTCTCATTATTGTAAGAAAACAAAAATCAATCAATGTTTACTTATATAGCCCTAAATCACAAGTGTCTCAAAGGGCTGCACAAACCACAATGACATTCTTGGCTCAGATCCCACATCAGGGCAAGAAAAAAACTCAACCCAATGGGATAACAATGAGAAACCTTGGAGGGGACCGCAGATGTGGGGACCTCTACCCCCACGGGCGACCGGTGCAATGGACGATTTGAGTAACTCGAAACTGGCAACCTTTATTAATAATGGTGGCCCTAAAAATTGCAATAAAACATTTTTTTAGAAAATGTCAAACTTTTCGAAAATAAACATTGTTCTCTAAAATGATCCAAAAATAATACACGACTACAGTGCAGTAGTTTTATCAATGTGACAGTGTGGGTAGGTGATAACAAAGTCCCACAGCAAGCACTCCTGTGAACGCATCATCTGAATTGTTCAATACAGTCATAACATTGTAAACATTTAGCTCTTCCAGCAAACTGAAAATAACTTCAAAATGCTTTTAAGTTTGCCCTGATTGGTGTCTTTCCGTTTCATGAGATCAAATAGGGATAACTCTACGGTGCTCTTGTGCCGCACTAAAAACGAAGAATTAGATTCGCCGGTCACAACATCGGGTACAACTGCACACATATATATATATATATGTATATATATATATATATGTATATATATATATTAGGGCTGGGCAACGATTAAACATTTTAATCGAAGTTAATCGCACTATTTCTCCGATTAATCGCGGTTAACTGCATTGTATACGCGAAGCCCAATAATGAATTCAAAAGTAGTGTGTAGTGCACCTTTATTGGAATATTCTCCCACATGAACAAAAGCGCCAAAACATTTGTTGTGCAAACACAATTTAAATCAGTCCTTGTTAAACAGTAGCAGTTAAATAGCATATTTTATGGAAATCAACTCAAAAAATGTAAATACAAACATTTAAGCTTATTGCCACTGCCAGGGTATTTAAGTTATCCTGTTTGTTATGGAAAATAAATATAATCTACATACAAATCTCTGAGCCACAATCATAACATCTGAACAGGCGATTTCTGAGGTAACAGCAGAAACATTTTTTTTATCAGGGATCTTATGTTTAAAAAACCTATATCATAGGTAGTGGGCTGTTTTAGGGAATTTTTGATCAAATTATCCGTAGTAGCAATATTAATAATGTTGTGTTTATTCTGCGTAGTGCACTTAAAATAATTATGACCATATCTAGGAATTGATATGATGGGAATTTTCCGATTGTTTGCTTGGTGCTTTGATAAACTGAACCACTGATATACATGGTACTATATTGTGATGTCATGAGCCAGGAAATAAAAGAACTACCCTACCCAGCATGCAACAGGAGTGACGAGCATGCGCGGTAGCCCGGTATAGGTTGTGTCGCCATGACGGCATCTTGTATGTTGTGATATGCACGCTCTGAAAGTAAACGTTAAGAACTCAGCCAACACTCCTGGTCTGCATTATTCATAAATAGACAGACAACACATATACTCCGCTGCTTCACAGGCCGCTGGATGTAGCCGGCAAAGTATTCCCATGCTAGCTAGCCGGTCTAGCAAGCACGCGTCATTCAGTCCAAAACGGCCCGATCTATCCACATCCAGAATTGTCTGGCGGTCGTAAGTGATCCCGGAGTGACCACGCTGTAAGCCAGCCATGACATTTGCAGAATTGTCCGGTATTTTTGCCAAATGTTCCATCTTTACCAACAGCCCCTCGACAACGAAGCCCATCCGGGCGCCGCCATCTTTTTAAGAAAAGGCGTTAACAAAATAAAAGCATGTAAACAACATACGCAAATGTGCGATAAAATAATTGTCGACGTTAATAGATTGATGAGTTAACGCGTAATTAACGCATTAATTTGCCCACCCCTAATATATACATATACATTTATACATATATATACATATATATATATATATGTAGTATTTAGTGTACATCACTGCAAGTCGCACCTTGGTGTTACTGTGCATGTGCCAAGATGAGATGAAAATAATACTTTGTCCTCGGGCTGTATGATTTTGAGCAAAAAAAACCTTATTGCCATTTTTGTCTCCAAAATTTGGATTCGATTTGCGATTTCTATGTACTGAAAAATAACGAGTGAAGGAAGACATCCATCCATCCATTTTTGTACCGCTTATTCCCTTTGGGGTCGCGGGGGCGGTGGTGCCTATCGCAGCTACAATCGGGCGGAAGGCAGCGTACACTCTGGACAAGTCGCCACCTCATCGCGGGGCCTGAAGGAAGACATGTTACTTTTAAATTGTCAATCAACATATTCTTGTCTCAAGGTGCCACACATTAGCATAATATGCGATCATTTTCTTAAAAACATATTTGGCCTTGTGCAGATAGATTTGAAGCTTTTGTCTGCATAAAGCTCTGAAACTGAATGAATAATCGATTAAAAAAAATAAACAATAACTATACAGTGTTTATAATGCAATATAATAGGTTGATTTTTTTCTTGTTTGTGCAGCCCTTTGAGACACTTACACTTGTGATTAAGGGCTATATAAATAATCTTGTCTATCTGTGTTGGCCCTGCGATGAGGTGGCGACTAGTCCGGGGTGTACACCGCCTTCCGCCCGATTGTAGCTGAGATAGGCACCAGCGCCCCCGCGACCCCGAAGGGAATAAGCGGCAGAAAAATGGATGGATGGATGATTGACTGACTTTGCTGTGATGTCACAATGGAGCCAGACTGTAAAACACGAGTTCATAGTTCATACCCAAATGCACAAACCTTATGATTTGACAATCTGGTATTGTTGAACACGAGTATCCAACATTGTAACAACATTTTTAAGTCAGAAAAGAGGAACATCAAAATAGGTCCCCTTTAAGAAACATTCGTAATGTTTACCATTTCACACCTCTTCTTCAGCCTGACACCTCCTGAGTGATCAATAACTATTTCGGCCAGCTCTTCACCTGCCTATTTACTTCTATGAAAGGTTCTGGCCCCTCAATCCTATCTGCACACCTTGACACAGAGTTATTGATCACCGCTGCGTTGTGTTCCAGCCCACAAGATTGTGGCGCTACCCTGCAGCCCGTGCAGCATGCTGTAAGGTGGACCAGATGGTCGAATGGTAAACTTCTGATTGGCTTTTCTGTGTAATGCAAGTCAAGTAAGAGAGTTGAATGAGTGGGTACTGGCTTGCAGGACTGCTCATGTCGACACGTGTGTGTGTGTGTGTTTGTGTGTGTGGTAAATCCTCCAATTTGGATTACAGAGAGGTGTGGAGAGTGCTTTTGCTCTAAATGAGCTCTCAAGAGTGTGCTGTGTTTTCATCCCTCATCCTCGCCTGTACAAGGACGCCTGCTCTGAATTTATAGTACATACATACATGCATACATACATACATACAACACAGAGTCGAAGCCCATTTAAAGCCAATTCCAAGGATGGTAAAGGTAATGCGTTGTTTTGTTGAACATGCAAGGTTACATTAAAGGGGTCGTATTATGATGCCTTCTGCATTTAAAACACATACTTGTAGTCCACAGCGGTGTTTTTCAACCTTTTTTGAGTCAAGGCGGATATTTTTTCCGTTGAAAAAAATCGAGAGGCACACCACTAGCTGAAATCATTAAAGGGGAACATTATCACCAGAACTATGTAAGCGTCAATATTAGGGCTGGGCAACGATTAAAAATTTTAATCGAAGTTAATCGCACTATTTCTCTGATTAATCGCGATTAACTGCATTGTATACGCAAAGCCCAATAATGAATTCAAAAGTAGTGTGTAGTGCACCTTTATTGGAATATTCTCCCACATGAACAAAAGCGCCAAAACATTTGTTGTGCAAACACAATTTAAATCAGTCCTTGTTAAACAGTCGCAGTTAAATAGCATATTTTATGAAAATCAACTCAAAAAATGTAAATACAAACATTTAAGCTTATTGCCACTGCCAGGGTATTTAAGTTATCCTGTTTGTTATGGAAAATAAATATAATCTACATACAAATCTCTGAGCCACAATCATAACATCTGAACAGGCAATTTCTGAGGTAACAGCAAAAACATTTTTTTTATCAGGGATTTTATGTTTAAAAAACCTATATTATAGGTAGTGGGCTGTTTTAGGAAATTTTTGATCAAATTATCCGCAATAGCAATATTAATAATGTTGTGTTTATTCTGCGTAGTGCACTTAAAATAATTATGACCATATCTAGGAATTGATATGATGGGAATTTTCCGATTGTTTGCTTGGTGCTTTGATAAACTGAACGCATATACATGGTACTATATTGTGATGTTATGAGCCAGGGAAAAAAAGAACTACCCTACCCAGCATGCAACAGGAGTGACGAGCATGCGCGGTAGCCCGGTTTAGGTTGTGTCGCCATGACGGCATCTTGTATGTTGTGATATGCACGCTCTGAAAGTAAACGTTAAGAACTCAGCCAACACTCCTGGTCTGCATTATTCATAAATAGACAGACAACACATATACTCCGCTGCTTCACAGGCCGCTGGATGTAGCCGGCAAAGTATTCCCATGCTAGCTAGCCGGTCTAGCAAGCACGCGTCATTCAGTCCAAAACGGCCCGATCTATCCACATTCAGAATTGTCTGGCGGTCGTAAGTGATCCCGGCGTGACCACGCTGTAAGCCAGCCATGAAATTTGCAGAATTGTCCGGTATTTTTGCCAAATGTTCCATCTTTACCAAGAGCCCCTCGACGCCGGGCGACGCCATCTTGTTAAGAAAAGGCGTTAACAAAATAAAAGCATGTAAACAACATACGCAAATGTGCAATAAAATATATGTCGGCGTTAATAGATTGATGAGTTAACTCATAATTAATGCATTAATTTGCCCACTCCTAGTCAATATATACCTTGATGTTGCAGAAAAAAAGACCATATGTTTTTTTTAACCGATTTTCAAACTCTAAAAGGGTGAATTTGGCGATTGAAACTCCTTTCAATTGTTCGCTGTCGGAGCGATGACCTTTCGCCCGTGACGTCACAACGGGAAGCAATCCGACATTTTCTCAAACACATTACACACCCAAGTCAAATCAGCTCTGTTATTTTCCGTTTTTTCGACGGTTTTCCGTACCTTGGAGACATCATGTGTTGTCGGAGGGTGTAACAACACGATCAGGGACGGATTCAAGTTGACTTACGTGGAGTGTGCTAATCAGACATATCAATGGTCACGGCATGCTAATCGAGGCTAGCATGCTATTAAGGCTAGCTGTATGTAGTCATGCCTCATTTGTAGCTATATTTGCATCCAGCCTTTCCCTCCACCCACATTTAATGCGAAACAAACACATACCAATCGACGGATTCAAGTACACCAGTGGTCAAAAGATGCGAAAGTCCCTCATTTGTTCTGCACATTTTACCGACGATAGCGATGCTATCGACAGAGATGGTACAGAGATGTTTGGATATCCTGCGACACTCAAAGCAGATGCATTTCCAACGATAAAGTCAACGAAATCACAAAGGTGATTACACAAATGTGCTAATCAGACATATTTGGTCACAGCATGACTGCCAGCTAATCGATGCTAGCATGCTATTTCGGCTAGCTGTATGTACATTTGTAGCTATATTTGCCTCCAGACTTTCCCTCCACCCACATTTAATGCCAAACAAACACTTACCAATCGACGGATTTAAGTTGCTTCAGCGGTCAAAAGATGCAATCGTTGGTTAGAAGGCGATCGCCGAATAGCTTCAATTGCTATTCGCTCAATAGCTTCAGTTTCTTCTTCAATTTCGTTTTCGCTATCTGCCTCCACACTCCAACCATCCGTTTCAATACATGCGTAATTCGTTGAATCGCTTAAGCCGCTTAAATCAGAGTCTGAATCCAAGCTAATGTCGCTGTATCTTGCTGTTCTATCCGCCATGTTTGTTTGTATTGGTGTCACTATGTGACTTCACAGGAAAATGGATGGGTGGATTTACAGATAGCGAAAATCAGGCACTTCAAAGACTTTTTTCGGGTTTTTCCATGATGAGTAAAATTTTGAAAAAAACTTCTAAAAATAAAATAAGCCACTGGGAACGGATTTTTATTGGATTTAACCCTTCTGAAATTGTGATAATGTTCCCCTTTAAAAAATGAGTTCAGTAGACCAGTGGTTCTCAAATGGAGGTATGCGTACCCCTGGGGGTACTTGAAGGTATACCAAGAGGTAAGTGAGATTTTTTTTTAATGTTCTAAAAATAGCAACAATTCAAAAATCCTTTATAAATATATTAATTGAATAATACTTCAACAAAATATGAATGTAAGTTCATAAACTGTGAAAAGAAATGCAACAATGCAATATTCAGTGTTGACAGGTAGATTTTTTTGTGGTCATGTTCCATAAATATTGATGTTATTTTTATTTTATTTTTTTGTGAAGAAATGTTTATAATGAAGTTCATGAATCCAGATGGATCTCTATTACAATCCCCAAAGAGGGCACTTTAAGTTGATGATTACTTCTATGTGTAGAAATCTTTATTTATAATTGAATCACTTGTTTATTTTTCAACACGTTTTAGTCATTTTTATATCTTTTTTTTCCAAATAGTTCAAGAAAGACCACTACACACAAGCAATATTTTGCACTGTTATACAATTTAATAAATCAGAAACTGATGACATAGTGCTGTATTTTACTTTTTTATCTTTTTTTTTCCAACCAAAAATGCTTTGCTCTGATTAGCGGGTACTTGAATTAAAAAAATGTTCACAGGGGGTACATCACTGAAAAAAGGTTGAGAACCACTGCAGTAGACAATACAAAGTCGTTGTCGCAATTGTTGGATATGACATAAACAAGCATGCATCAATATAGCTCTTGTCTCAAAGTAGATGTACTGCCACCACCGGTCACATCACGCCCTGACTTATTTTGCGTTTGTTGGTGTTTTCCAGTGCGCATAGTTTTATTTGTTGTCTTGCACTCTTATTTTGGTGGCTTTTCCTGTTTTGTTGGTATTTTCCTGTAGCAGTTTCATGTCTTCCTTTGCGCGCTATTTCCCGTGTCTACTTTGTTTTGGCAATCAATGATATTTCAGCTGGTTTTATCCTTCTTTGTGGGGACATTGTTGATTGTCATGTCATATTCGGATGTACTTTATGGACGCCGTCCCTGCTCCACACGCTTTAAGTCTTTGCTGTCGTCCAGAATTCTGTTTTTATTTATTTTGCATAGTTTTGTTTTGCATAGCCTTCCCTAAGCTTCAATGCCTTATCTTAGGGGCACTCGCCTTTGGTTTATTTTTGGTTTAAGCATTAGATTGTCTGTATTGTATTGTGTTGTAGATATTCATGTTCGAAATAAAGTGAGAAAAGAAAGAAAGATACCTTTTTGCCTGTCTTTACGCTGTCTCCTGCTGTCATCTGTGTTACAGGCCTCGCGCTGAGTAGCCTGGTCCCAGTGTTCGTAATGGTGTGTCCTGTTTTATAGGAATAAAAAGAAGACACGAAGTGCTTGATTGCGTTCTCATCGCAGGGTGTGACCTGACTCTTTTATTAATTTCTTAATTTCTTTACTCTCATTTACATTTCTATTGTGCTTTTAATCACATCCAAATGGTTTCGACAATGTAATTTCAAATCCACATTTGTTCATTCACATCGTTAAACAATTACATCTTTATTTTTGAAATGATAATACAAATCCACAATAACATGGAGGATTGATCGTTATTAGGGATGCACCGATTAATCGGTAACCGAATATATTCGGCCGAATATGGCAAAAAAAGCCACATTCGGCCTTCGGTGGAATGAGTTAAAAACAAGGCCGAATAGTGGCGTGTGACGCAATTTTTTGACGCGATGACGCAATCAATCAACGTGCAGTGAATATTAATAATAACGTAACACAGTCGGGGTGCATGTTTTGACTAGGGATGCACCAATTAATCGGTAACCGAATATATTCGGCCGAATATGGCAAAAAAAAGCCACATTCGGCCTTCGGTGGAATGAGTTAAAAGCAAGGCCGAATAGTGGCGTGTGACGCAAAGACGCAATTTTTTGACGCGGTGACGCAATTTAAATTGTTTTATACATAGTTGGTTTCCCTCTTTTTTATTCTGAAGCTGAAGTACTGCTTTGACAAATCTGTTCAGGCCTGGGATGTGTTGTGTACCTGTATAAGTGTATGAGGTTACAAGCACACACTTATTGAGATTTAGTGGGGCCTCTGTTTACATTATTAGCCTGTTGTGTAGGCTACCTGTATAAGTGTATGAGGTTACAAGCACACACTTAATTGAGATTTACTTGAGCCTTCTGTTTACATTATTAGCATATCTACTGTGGCTATCTAAGCAGACTTTTTCCAAAAGGACAATAATTCATTTGTTGTGGGTTTATCCACTTTAATGCACTTTATTTTTTTTTTTTTGGAATGCATGTTTTGTTTGAAGGCCTAATATAAATGAAAAACTTTGTGCTTTTTTTGAAAAGCAAAGGCTACTGGAATATTTAAAAAATGTCAATATTCAATAGAAAATTACTTTATTTGAAAAACATGTCTAAATATGTATTCTAGGCTATTTATGCAATATTAAAAAAATACCGGACTGTCTTATTGTGGCGGTCCGCTCCCTGTACGATCAGTGTCAGAGCTTGGTCCGCATTGCCGGCAGTAAGTCGGACACATTTCCAGTGAGGGTTGGACTCCGCCAAGGCTGTCCTTTGTCAGTGATTCTGTTCATAACTTTTATGGACAGAATTTCTAGGCGCAGCCAAGGCGTTGAGGGGATCCGGTTTGGTGACCGCAGGATTAGGTCTCTGCTTTTTGCAGATGATGTAGTCCTGATGGCTTCATCTGGCCGGGATCTTCAGCTCTCACTGATCGGTTCGCAGCAGAGTGTGAAGCGACCGGAATGAGAATCAGCACCTCCAAGTCCGAGTCCATGGTTCTCGCCCGGAAAAGGGTGGAGTGCCATCTCCGGGTTGGGGAGGAGACCCTGCCCCAAGTGGAGGAGTTCAAGTACCAAGGAGTCTTGTTCACGAGTGGGGGAAGAGTGGATCGTGAGATCGACAGGCGGATCGGTGCGGCGTCTTCAGTAATGCGGACGTTGTATCGATCTGTTGTGGTGAAGAAGGAGCTGAGCCGGAAGGCAAAGCTCTCAATTTACCGGTCGATCTACATTCCCATCCTCACCTATGGTCATGAGCTTTGGGTCATGACCGAAAGGATAAGATCACGGGTACAAGCGGCCGAAATGAGTTTCCTCCGCCGTGTGGCGGGGCTCTCCCTTAGAGATAGGGTGAGAAGCTCTGCCATCCGGGAGGAACTCAAAGTAAAGCCGCTGCTCCTCCACATCGAGAGGAGCCAGATGAGGTGGTTCGGGCATCTGGTCAGGATGCCACCCGAACGCCTCCCTAGGGAGGTGTTTAGGGCACGTCCAGCCGGTAGGAGGCCACGGGGAAGACCCATGACACGTTGGGAAGACTATGTCTCCTGGCTGGCCTGGGAACGCCTCGGGATCCCCCGGGAAGAGCTAGACGAAGTGGCTGGGGAAAGGGAAGTCTGAGCTTCCCTGCTTAGGCTGCTGCCCCCGCGACCCGACCTCGGATAAGCGGAAGATGATGGATGGATGGATGGATGGATTAAAAAAATGTGAAAAACTGCATTCATTATTCGGTATTCGGCCAAGCGTTTCAATTTTATTCGGCTTCGGCCACAAATTTTCATTTCGGTGCATCCCTAATCGTTATATATCCCAACACTTTTGTTCTGACAAATGCATCACATAGCGGCACTGTTGCTTTACTTTAATAAACCTCTTCATTTTACATGTTTGCACTGTATTCAGACATTGCCTCGTTTTAATATTGCTGCTTTCTTGAACACTTTTTTTTCTATATTGTCACTGTCATTATAAATCAATTACAATTACACATATTGTTACCTGACTATACCTATAAAACAGGGGTGCCCATTACGTCGATCGCGAGCTACCAGTCGACCGCGGGGGGTGTGTCAGTCGATCTCCAGCCAGGCTTTTAAAAAAAATAGACCTAAAAATTAGTGATCATCAATCTTCACCACTGCGATGAGGTGGCGACTTGTCCGATTGTAGCTGAGATAGGCGCCAGCGCCCCCCGCGACCCCGAAAGGGAATAAGCGGTAGAAAATGGATGGATGGAGGGCAATCTTCACCAAGACGTCACTTAAATGACATTCACAGTACCGGAGGGTCTTGTGAGATGACGCTGGCTGCTGCAAGATCATTATTATGAAAATATGACCGAGAGGAAGGCGAGAAACACTTTTTATTTCAACAGACTCTCGCGCCGTACCTTCCGTCAAAACTCTAAAGGCCGACTGCACATTTCCTATCTTCACAATAAAAGCCCTGCTTCATGCTGCCTGCGCTAACTAAATACAGAGTCTCGGAAAACTGGCGTGCACAAGCGATCCCTCGGAAAACTGGCGTGGACATCACTTTATTACTTGTTATTTTGTTAGCGCAGGCAGCATGAAGCAGGGCTTTTATTGTGAAGATAGGAAATGTGCAGTCGGCCTTTAGAGTTTTGACGGAAGGGACGGCGCGAAAGTCTGTTGAAATAAAACGTGTTTCTCGCCTTCCTCTCTGTCATTTTTTCATAATAATGAACTGGCAGCAGCCAGCGTCATCTCACAAGACCCTCGGGTGCCGTGAATGTCAATCAAGCAAGCTACGGAATTTGCCGCCAATGTTTTTCTTGTAAAGTGTATGGAAGCTGGATGAATTAGATGCCAAAAACCAACCACTTTCATGTGGTATTGTACAGAAAGGACAACTTTTTTTCTCCTCCATTTGAAAATGTGGGCGTTATCATCATTACTGTCTGATTCCAATCAATGCAAGTCATCAGAATCAGGTAACACAGCAACTTATATTCTTGTCTTTGTGACATCTATATGTGTTACACATGCTTGAATTATCATTAAACACATTTAACTTGTTTACAAAAATGTCTCTTTCATAAATAAATAAATATAAATGAGGTAGATCCCCTCGAGTTGGTCAATTGAAAAGTAGCTCGCCTGCAGAAAAAGTGTGGGCACCCCTGCTATAAAACATCTCAACAATCAGTTTTTCTTTAACAAATCCACTTCCGCCGCCATTCCCGCCCAACCACGCGCTCACACACAAAGGGAGACATCGCTTGTTGAATGTTACAAATGTAATCACAAATACACACTTTTAAAAAACATACTTAAATATTTCTATATTCAGAAACGCTTATAATTTTTTGGAGACAAATGTGTTAATATCATCACACTTTACCGACCTGTTTTGTAGAGATAAAAAGAAGACACGAAGTGCTTGTTTGTTTCTCATCGCAGGAAGTGGCCTGACTGGGACACGGAAGCACTTATGAGCACCTCCCATTTCACTCCTTTCCCATACGAGTGCTCCCTCTGCTGGCGTGGCGGAATAACATGTCTGTGGCATTCTGCTTGGAAACCTAACACTAACTGTGACTTTAGATATGAAAATACCTTGAACTAAATTAGGATACTCTATTTACACATTCATTTTACAAAACAATTGTGAGTAATTATCCATATCCAAAGACATGCACCTGGGGATAGGTTGATTGGCAACACTAAATTGGCCCTAGTGTGTGAATGTGAGTGTGAATGTTGTCTGTCTATCTGTGTTGGCCCTGCGATGAGGTGGCGACTTGTCCAGGGTGTACCCCGCCTTCCGCCCGATTGTAGCTGAGATAGGCGCCAGCGCCCCCCGCGACCCCGAACGGGAATAAGCGGCAGAAAATGGATGGATGTGAGTAATTATGAGTGTCACATCTGCATATTGTGATCACAACAAACCATGTTCCCGACATCTACATCCAAGATATTAGCTGAAAATCCATCCATCCATTTCCTACCGCTTGTCCCGTTCGGAGTCATGGGGGGTAGCTGGAGCCTATCTCAGCTGCATTCGGGCTGAATGCGGTGTACACCCTGGACAAGTCGCCACCTTATCACAGGGCCAACACAGATAGACCAAAACGCCGGATTGTAGTCAGCTGGAGGCGTGTCTTAATGAAATTAAACAATGGATGTCCGCTAACTTTTTGCAACTCAACGCCAAAAAAACGGAAATGCTGCTTATCGGTCCTGCTAGACACCGACCTCTATTTAATAATACAACTCTAACATTTGACAACCAAACAATTAAACAAGGCGACACGGTAAAGAATCTGGGTATTATCTTCGACCCAACTCTCTCCTTTGAGTCACACATTAAAAGCGTTACTAAAACGGCCTTCTTTCATCTCCGTAATATCGCTAAAATTCGCTCCATTTTGTCCACTAAAGACGCCGAGATCATTATCCATGCGTTTGTTACGTCTCGCCTCGATTACTGTAACGTATTATTTTTGGGTCTCCCCATGTCTAGCATTAAAAGATTACAGTTGGTACAAAATGCGGCTGCTAGACTTTTGACAAGAACAAGAAAGTTTGATCACATTACACCTGTACTGGCTCACCTGCACTGGCTTCCTGTGCACTTAAGATGTGACTTTAAGGTTTTACTACTTACGTATGAAATACTACACGGTCTAGCTCCATCCTATCTTGCCCATTGTATTGTACCATATGTCCCGGCAAGAAATCTGCGTTCAAAGGACTCCGGCTTATTAGTGATTCCCAAAGCCCAAAAAAAGTCTGTGGGCTATAGAGCGTTTTCATTTCGGGCTCCAGTACTCTGGAATGCCCTCCCGGTAACAGTTCGAGATGCCACCTCAGTAGAAGCATTTAAGTCTCACCTTAAAACTCATTTGTATACTCTAGCCTTTAAATAGACTCCCTTTTTAGACCAGTTGATCTGCCGTTTCTTTTCTTTTTCTCCTATGTCCCACTCTCCCTTGTGGAGGGGGTCCGGTCCGATCCGGTGGCCATGTACTGCTCGCCTGTGTATCAGCTGGGGACATCTCTGCGCTGCTGATCCGCCTCCGCTTGGGATGGTTTCCTGCTTGCTCCGCTGTGAACGGGACTCTCGCTGCTGTGTTGGATCCATTATGGATTGAACTTTCACAGTATCATGTTAGACCTGCTCGACATCCATTGCTTTCCTCCTCTCCAAGGTTCTCATAGTCATCATTGTCACCGATGTCCCACTGGGTGTGAGTTTTCCTTGCCCTTATGTGGGCCTACTGAGGATGTCGTAGTGATTTGTGCAGCCCTTTGAGACACTAGTGATTTAGGGCTATATAAGTAAACATTGATTGATTGATTGATTGAACATTCACACTCACATTCACAAACTAGGGCCAATTTAGTGTTGCCAATCAACCTATCCCCAGGTGCATGTCTTTGGAGGTGGGATGAAATCGGAGTACTCGGAGGGAACCCACGCAGTCACGGGGAGAACATGCAAACTCCACACAGAAAGATCCCGAGCCCGGGATTTAACTCAGGGCTACTCAGGACTTGCATGTATTGTGAGGCAGATGCACAAAACCCTGTTCCCCTTTGTTAAATAATTTCGATTTCTGGAATAATGCAATCGTATTTTATTGACCCCGACAACCCCATTACATCGGATTCATACTTGCTAACCTTGACACCTCCGATTTCGGGAGGTAGGGGGGCGTGGTCGGGGGTGTGGCGGAGGCGTGGTTGGGGCGGGGGCATGGTTGGGGGCGTGGTTAAGAACGGAGGAGTATATTTACAGCTACATTTCACCAACTCAAGTATTTCATATATATTTCATGTATATATATATATATATATATATATGAAATACTTGACTTTCAGTGAATTCTAGCTATATATATTTATTTTATTATATATACTGTAAATAAAAGAAGTAGTTGAATTTCAGACGGCACCTATCAAATACACAGTAATAAAAACACAATTGTTCTACTAACTGTACTGTGCTTGCTGGTTACTAAAAAAAAAAAAAAAAAAACTTACCTTTCACTATTTGAGAAACCCTTGTTCTGCCATTTGCGTACTGGCGAACGTTCTCCGAATCCGGGAACATATCCTTCACGGATTTTTTGTAGACATCCGCAAATGAGAACGCGATGTTTGCTTCCAGCTATCAGCATAGCCATCTTCGTCTCAGCATAAGTTACACCATCGGGTCTCCATTTTGCGAGGTGGCCCGTAATACTGGGTTGTGAACGATGCTGCGTTCATGACTGAGTATATCCGTTCGGCCACCGTGTTCAATGGAGAAGTCTGTTGTACAAAATTTACAGGCAACATACTCCTTCCCCTTCGAACTCTGTGGATAAACTGAAATTCTTGTTTCCAGTCGTTTTGGAACTTGCAAGCGTATTTCTTCATTTTGCTCGTCCTTTTGCTTCGTCTCCTTGTGTGTGCAGTTTTTTTTTAATCAAAATCCGTACATTTTGTGACGTGATTGGGCAGGCAAGCTGTTTATATTGTGGAAAAAAAGGCTGTCCCCACTCAGGTACGCATGGAGCTGGAGGGGGCGTGGCCTCCAGCTGCGGCTGAATTTCGGGAGATTTTCAGGAGAAAATTTCTTCCTGGATGTTTTAGGGAGAGGCGCTGAATTTCGGGAGTCCCATGGGAAATCCGGGAGGGTTGGCAAGTATGATCAGTAATCAAAATAAAACAGAATAATAATCAATCATAATCACTTCTGATTAAAATAATAGGTTAAAATTCACAGATCAAAAACATGCAGCCTTCAGATTGAACAAAACGAACGATATATCCAGGAATATTTATATCTTCTCAGTTTAGTCACAGGCAATAAACTAATAATAAGCTCATCATATTCAAGGCAACCAAATGTGACACCTCATTCCAAAAGCTTCATCCCTGGAGAAGCGTTTGAGCAAGTGTGTGTCCGTGTGCAATACAGATAGGGGAAATGGTTCCAGGGAGGCTACACTTGAGAGCTGCCGTTTACTTTTGTCCTTGATCATCAAGCATTATTCTTTTAACATCCCTTCTATTTGCGCTATCCTACAAGTCACACAGGCACTCAAAACAAATGAGAGTTGTTCTTTTTTTTTTTCCCCCACGATGGAATGGCTGCAAAAGGTTAGACCAAAAGTCATATTTATTATCTGCCATCGTATTCATTTCTATGCTAATGAGAAACTTGTTACAGACGAATACATTCTCAGTCTCTCAAATAGAAATAAGGGGTTATCACATATTGTTTGTTTTTGAGGCTCGCCCTTAAATGAGAGAAGACGTATCCAACTATCTGCAATTCCCGAGCGATATTCCATAAATGACGATGAACGCCAAAAAGCACAATGCAAATACTAACCTGTATCTTCTGCCGACTTCAATTCAGTTTGAATCGTATGCTTAAAAAAATATGAAAAGAGAGGAGACTAAGGGCTTGATTTACTAAGATCCGAATACCACGCCCTAAACAGCGTGTGCAATCCATAAAATAGCGTGGGAGTGTTGTGTGTGCTTTACTAACCCTGCATGACCAATTGAAAGGTGGTGCAGATCGCCTTATTTAGATGAGGATTTTGTAGGTACCATGGAGACACTCATTTACTGCACATTCATGTGATTATGCTTAAACTAAAGTGTTTACAAAGTACAAAGAAGAAGAACCATGATAAACATTCGAAATGTATTTCATCCATCCATTTATTTCAAGATAATCTTACTTATCCCATCCATCCATCCATCCATCCATCATCTTCCGCTTATCCGAGGTCGGGTCGCGGGGGCAGCAGCCTAAGCAGGGAAGCCCAGACTTCCCTATCTCCAGCCACTTCGTCTAGCTCTTCCCGGGGGATCCCGAGGCGTTCCCAGGCCAGCCGGGAGACATAGTCTTTCCAACGTGTCCTGGGTCTTCCCCGTGGCCTCCTACCAGCTGGACGTGCCCTAAACACATCCCTAGGGAGGCGTTCGGGTGGCATCCTGACCAGATGCCCGAACCACCTCATCTGGCTCCTCTCGATGTGGAGGAGCAGCGGCTTTACGTTGAGTTCCTCCCGGATGGCAGAGCTTCTCACCCTATCTCTAAGGGAGAGCCCCAAACTCATTTGGGCCGCTTGTACCCGTGATCTTATCCTTTCGGTCATGACCCAAAGCTCATGACCATAGGTGAGGATGGGAACGTAGATCGACCGGTAAATTGAGACCTTTGCCTTCCGGCTCAGCTCCTTCTTCACCACAACGGATCGATACAACGTCCGCATTACTTAAGACGCCGCACCGATCCGCCTGTCGATCTCACGATCCACTCTTCCCCCACTCGTGAACAAGACTCCTAGGTACTTGAACTCCTCCACTTGGGGCAGGGTCTCCTCCCCAACCCGGAGATGGCACTCCACCCTTTTCCGGGCGAGAACCATGGACTCGGACTTGGAGGTGCTGATTCTCATTCCGGTCGCTTCACACTCGGCTGCGAACCGATCCAGTGAGAGCTGAAGATCCCGGCCAGATGAAGCCATCAGGACTACATCATCTGCAAAAAGCAGAGACCTAATCCCGTGGCCACCAAACCGGAACCCCTCAACGCCTTGACTGCGCCTAGAAATTCTGTCCATAAAAGTTATGAACAGAATCGGTGACAAAGGACAGCCTTGGCGGAGTCCAACCTTCACTGGAAACGTGTCCGACTTACTGCCAGCAATGCGGACCAAGCTCTGGCACTGATCATACAGGGAGAGGACCGCCACAATAAGACAGTCCGATACCCCATACTCTCTGAGCACTCCCCACAGGACTTCCCGAGGGACACGGTCCAATGCCTTCTCCAAGTCCACAAAGCACATGTAGACTGGTTGGGCAAACTCCCATGCACCCTCAAGAACCCTGCCGAGAGTATAGAGCTGGTCCACAGTTCCACGACCAGGACGAAAACCACACTGTTCCTCCTGAATCCGAGGTTCGACTATCCGGCGAAGCCTCCTCTCCAGTACACCTGAATAAACCTTACCGGGAAGGCTTTTTTACTTATCCCACCATATGAAATATAACTTACTTCACCGATTATTATTTATTTATTTTGATTGTTATTACTTATTAGTATTGTGAATAAATTGAGAACAGGAAGCGAACAAAAGTTTTAGCAACTGCTATGTAAAGGAAAAGATGTAGGAATACATAAACTCTGCTTCTTCCTACTCCTTTTCGAACACGTTGAATAGAGAAACTGAAGGATGTGATGTAGCATGTTGTATGCATGGATGTTCCAAATGAACTCAAACTCAAAACTGTGTTGTTTTGCTTTCATTCCAAACAAGCAGGAGACATGTACCACTTTGTATGGGCATTTTAGAAACAGTCCTTCAGTGCATCTCCCATTAAACAACTTTTCAATTATTAATCTGTGTTGAGGTGGCGACTTCTCCACGGTGTACACCGCCTTCCGCCCAAATGCAGCTGAGATAGGCTCCAGCACACCCCGCAACCCCAAAAGGGACAAGCGGTAGGAAATGGATGGATGGAATTTAAGTTAGTTATATATTTTAATGATGTGTGCTATGGCTATGAGGTTTTTTTCCCTTGGCTTCTGTCTGGACCCCCTCTCCAGGGACCCAGACTTAGACAACCAACCGTTTACCTGTTTCTCACGTTTTTTGTAAAACGAGGCCAGAAGTTGGCAGGCCCGTTAGCGATCCTTTTCTGTCTCCTTGTAATGTGTGTCTGCTCTTGAATGGGATTGTACTGAAAATCTTAATTTCCCTTCGGGGATTATTGAAGTATTTTCTGATTCTGATTCCAACTCTAATTTTAGTGTATGTGTTTATTGCAGCGATGAGGTGGCGACTTGTCCAGGGTGTACGCCGCCTTCCGCCCGATTGTAGCTGAGATAGGCACCAGCGCCCCCTGCGACCCCAAAGGGAATAAGCGGTAGAAAAATGGATGGATGGGCTGAAGGTGCGCCCATTGGTGGGAGAGGCTGCGCTTACCCCGCTCAAGATGCAAAATAATGCATAGTCAAATACGTTGGGTTTTTTTTCATATTAGAAATATTTTGACAGTATGTGAAAATACCAAATGTCACAAAAAAAATACTGAAGGACACAAAATGCATCAATTGAAGCTTGTAACGTCAACATAAGGTAGCATGGTAGAAATGATCCGGATCAGCCCCAAAATCTAATAACTTATTTCTTAACTTATTTTGGACATTTCAGTTTCATGAAAATATGCTCCAAACTTTTTGAGTAATTTTGCTAATAAAGACGCAAACCAACAGCAATGATTAAACTGTATGTGTATTTCTACATTTTTTTCAAAGTTTCTTAAAATGAAGAATGAAAACACCCAAATGCAGTCCTTTACCACAACTTTTTGCCAAGTTTCCTTCAACACACTGCAATTTTTGTTTTCTTTACAGTGAATACATCAGTGTTTAGCATGTAGTCACTTTTGTTGAGTTGGATTTGACAAAAGAATTTGACACAATCAATCACAACATCTTAATAAACAAATTAGAAAGGTATGGAATCAGAGGGTTGGTCTTGAACTGGGTTAGAAGCTGCTTAACCAACAGGAAGCAATACGTGAAGATACGCGAACACAATTCTACAAAACTGAAAACATTTTGTGGTGTACCTCAGGGATCAATGCTGAGACCAAAATTGCTCAATCTTTATATAAACATTTATAAAGTTACAAAGGACTTACAATTACTATTATTTGCAAATTATACAATTGAGTTTTGTTCAGCAGAGAACCCACAGAAGCTAATACAAATAATAACAGAAGAAATTATTGAATTAAAAAGATGGTTTGACAACAAGAGACAATCTTCGAAAGAACTAAAATAATGCTATTTGGTAACAGTCGAAGTGAAAGTCAAACACAAATACAGATAGAGTCATGGCGAGGGGTTTTTCACAACTTACTGCGAAGATTGTTCTCCCGGGATGCAAACTGACTTTTTCGGACCAGGGTAGCAGGTAGAAAACATATTTAATTCCAAAAACTCAAAAGGGTACAAAAAAAACTGAAAACAACCCGAAGGCAAGCGTACATATCGCACGCGGAAGCTGGGCAATAAACTTAGGACATGAAACATGAAACTAAAGACATGAAAACCTCACTAAACTGTGTCTTGAAACAAAATAGCATGAACTATGGAATCGCATGAACACAAGCATGAAACTATGGCATGAAAAGAGCATGGAACTATGGCATGAACAGAGAGCAATGTCGCCAGCCCAACTGACTGGCAACGACAGGCTTCAATAACAGTCTCTTGATTAGAGACAGGTGTGACCCAAACGCAAGAGGCAGGTGAAAATCATAAGTGGTCATGGAAAATTAAAACAGGAACTAATGGAGTCTTAAACTAACAGAAAATAACAAAAAATATGATCCAGACCACAGATCATGACAGATAGACGGAGTAGATACTGAAAGGGTAAAAAGAAAACACATTTTTGGGTGTAATAATAGATGATAAAAATGAATGGGAAACCTCATGTAAAAATATACAACATAAAGTAGCAGGAAACACATCAATAATGAATAAAGCAACACATGTTCTAGACCAAGGGTCCTCAAACTACAAATCTGTCCTTTGTAATCCATTTTCTACCTTTTTTTACTCTCGGTGTCTCATAGCCTCTCAGGCAAGTCATGTCTAAAATGCATGTTCCCATCCATACCGTCACTCTGAATGTATATATATATATATATATATATATATATATATATATATATATATATATATATATATATATATATATATATATATATATATATATATATATATACATACAAACCCTGTTTCTAAGTGACTTGGGAAATTGTGTTTGATGTAAATATAAACGGAATCCTTTTCAACCCATATTCAATTGAATGCACTACAAAGACAAGATATTTGATGTTCAAACTCATAAACTTTATTTATTTTTTTTGCAAATAATAATTAACTTAGAATTTCATGGCTGCAACACGTGCCAAAGTAGTTGGGAAAGGGCATGTTCACCACTGTGTTACATCACCTTTTTTTTTAAGTACACTCAATAAACATTTTGGAACTGAGGAAACTAATTGTTGAAGCTGGGGCGGTATAGCTCGGTTGGTAGAGTGGCCGTGTCAGCAACTTGAGGGTTGCAGGTTCGATTCCCGCTTCCGCCATCCTAGTCACTGCCGTTGTGTCCTTGGGCAAGACACCTTACCCACCTGCTCCCAGTGCCACCCACACTGGTTTAAATGGAACTTAGATATTGGGTTTAACTATGTAAAAGCGCTTTGAGTCACTAGAGAAAAGCGCTATATAAATATAATTCACTTCACTTCACTTCACACAAGACAAAGCAGGTACAAATAGGAGCGGGCTGATTGGCAACAGGTGTGGCCAGGTGCCAATCAGCCGCAGCCGAGGAGGAACACAGCACTCAGGGAACAAGACAGGAAGCTGACAAAATAAGAGCACTGGACAGGAACTAAGGACAGGAAATACTAAACAGAGAGGAAACAGACAAATGCAGAGGAAAAAACTAAAACATAGACAGGGGAAAGCCTGACAGCAATGGTATGAAAAGGGGTAGGATTAATTTAGCTCAGCTTCTTCCTACTCCTTTTCGGATGCATGTTTCCAAATAAACTGAAACTGAACTGTTTCATCTCCACCACCAGATAGGAAGTCTCGTTCACATTGGAAGTGTCAAGTTTTGCACGCTCAACTTATTCATAGCTGCGCTCATAAAAGCTTTCCACTTCCTGTTGGTACGCGTTAGTGCCGCCGGCGGATCTTTTTGTTCGCATTAAAATATAATTGCACTTAAAACCCGGCTTACCTTTGGTCATATTAGTGTCACCATCATTACTATAAATTAACAACATACACTTTTGTAGCGTCTGATGCATGAGCATCCCCCCCCCAAAAAAATTGTACTATTTGTGCAGCCAATTACAAGCATTCAGCCTCCAGAATCCTTCACATGCAAAAAAAAAAAAAAAAAGAGATAAACCATAACTTAAATGGATATTGAGCTCTGCTGGAAATGGACTGAAAACTAAGACTATTTTCCTAATGAATTATTTGAATACCAAACACATAAAGGCTTACATTTCCTCCCAATGTTGTCAGTTCTGAAGCTTTTGGGTGTTAAACAAAGCAGAGACCACCAACCTGTGTCAGTAAGGAGCCATTTATTTCTCTGGAAGGGGAAAGCATCTGTTCCCTATTGAGGAGCCTGTCAGATGAAAAATGGGGGCTTTTCACATAATAATCCTGGCTATGATGTTGAAATCGGGTCCATCTTAGAGGAACTAGATTGTGGTACTTCAGAGTTTATTTACCTCACTGGCACTCATCGAGGGCGGATGCGTCCTTTCCCTCCGCCTTATCTCTCCTGCTTGCTTCTTTGTTTGGTCTTCTCTTAACTTTCTTGTTGCTTCTTCTTGCACTGCTTACCAAATGTAAACAACGGAACTGATTAACTGGCCCTCTCAACGAAATTGACGAGATCCCGGGTTCGGGGGAACCTGCAATCAATCAATGCAATCAATGTTTATTTATATAGCCCCAAATCACAAATGTCTCAAAGGACTACACAAATCATTACGACTACAACATCCTCGGAAGAACCCACAAAAGGGCAAGGAAAATTCACATCCAGTGGGACGCCAGTGACAATGCTGACTATGAGAAACCTTGGAGAGGACCTCAGATGTGGGCAACCCCCCCCCCTCTAAGCAATGGATGTCGAGCGGGTCTAACATGATACTGTGAAAGTTCAATCCATAGTGGCTCCAACACAGCCGCGAGAGTTCAGTTCAAGCGCATCCAAGACAGCAGCGAGAGTCCCGTCCACAGGAAACCATCTCAAGCGGAGGCGGATCAGCAGCGTAGAGATGTCCCCAACCCATACACAGGCGAGCGGTCCATCCTGGGTCCCGAAGAGCGGTCCATCCTGGGTCTCGACTCTTGACAGCCAGTACTTCATCCATGGTCATCGGACCGGACCCCCTCCACAAGGGATTGATTGATTGATTGATAGTTTTATTAGTAGATTGCACAGTACAGTACATATTCCGTACAATTGACCACTAAATGGTAACACCCGAATAAGTTTTTCAACTTGTTTAAGTCGGGGTCCACATTAATCAATTCATGGTACGGGAGGGGGGGACATAGGAAAAAAAGAAAAGAAGCGGCAGATCAACTGGTCTAAAAAGGAGGTCTATTTAAAGGCTAGAGTATACAGGTGAGACTTAAATGCTTCTACTGAGGTGGCATCTCGAACTGTTACCGGGAGGGCATTCCAGAGTACTGGAGCCCGAACGGAAAACGCGCTATAGCCCGCAGACTTTTTTTGGGCTTTAGGAATCACTAAAAGCCGGAGTCTTTTGAACGCAGATTTCTTGCCGGGACATATGGTACAATACAATCGGCAAGATAGGCTGGAGCTAGGCCGTGTAGTATTTTCTACGTAATTAGTAAAACCTTAAAGTCACATCTGCCTGTCTTGACGGAACGGTTGTTGCTGGACAAACCACCATAGGCGCCGATCTTGTGGGTGCTCGGGCCCCGAAGCACCCAATGCCGAGCACCCACGTGGGATTGACGGCAACTTTCAATCTCTACAACAATCTTTTGTAAAATCATTCATGTTCTTATTAACATTGTGGCGAGTTTGGTCCGTTTTGCATAATAAATAATTCACAAATTGTATAATCTGTACCATATTTTTCGGAGTATGAATCGCATCTGCCGAAAATACATAATAAAGAAGGAAAAAAAACATATACAAACCGCACTGGAGTATAAGTCGCATTTTTTGGGGGAAATGTATTTGATAAAACCCAACACCAAGAATAGACATTTGAAATCAATCAATCAATCAATGTTTATTTATATAGCCCCAAATCACAAATGTCTCAAAGGACTGCACAAATCATTACGACTACAACATCCTCGGAAGAACCCACAAAAGGGCAAGGAAAACTCACACCCAGTGGGCAGGGAGAATTCACATCCAGTGGGACGCCAGTGACAATGCTGACTATGAGAAACCTTGGAGAGGACCTCAGATGTGGGTAACCCCCCCCCTCTAGGGGACCGAAAGCAATGGATGTCGAGCGGGTCTAACATGATACTGTGAAAGTTCAATCCATAGTGGCTCCAACACAGCCACGAGAGTTCAGTTCAAGCGGATCCTAGACAGCAGCGAGAGTCCCGTCCACAGGAAACCATCTCAAGCGGAGGCGGATCAGCAGCGTAGAGATGTCCCCAACCGATACACAGGCGAGCGGTCCATCCTGGGTCCCGACGAGCGGTCCATCCTGGGTCTCGACTCTGGACAGCCAGTACTTCATCCATGGTCATCGGACCGGACCCCCTGGGGGGGACATAGGAGAAAGAAAAGAAGCGGCAGATCAACTGGTCTAAAAAGGAGGTCTATTTAAAGGCTAGAGTATACAGATGAGTTTTAAAAGGCAATTTAAAATAAATAAATAGTGAAAAACAGTCTGAATAAGTGTATGTCATAAATAACCAACTGAGAAGGTGCCTGGTATGTTAACGTAACATATTATGGTAAGAGTCATTCAAATAACTATAACATATAGAACGTGCTATATGTTTACCAAACAATCTGTCACTCCTAATCGATAAATCCCGTGAAATCTTACACGTCTAGTCTCTTACGTGAATGAGCTAAATAATATTATCTGATATTTTACGGTAATGTGTCGCCAAACTATGAAAAAAACTGCGACTTATAGTCCGAAAAATACGGTAATTAAGAAAGCTTGACCAAGTTTCATTGTGCCCAAAAATGAACCAGTGACACATTCATCTTGACTTTGAACATTCTGCACTTCAGTGAATGGAAAGACATATTTACTCAACAGCCATACACGTCACACTAAGGGTGGCAGTGTGAACAATGGCAACACTGCCATAAACATGTGCCATACGGTGAAACCACACTAAACAACAATGACAAATAAAAATGGGACCCATTACCTCCCTGCTTGGCGCACACCATCAAGGGTTAGAATTGGGGGTTAAATCTAGTTAATAAATTCGATACCTAAGTAGGGTAGAGGGAGCGTGGCCAGAGACAGGAGCAGACCCAACAAAGCAACTAAGGGAGCCGACTCCACTCTCGGCCGCCCACCAACTCACTGCCAGTGTCCAGTCCGCATGGATGAGCAAAGGGGGAAGGATTTACTAAGCTTTACTTCCTCCAACTCCTTTTCAAACATGATGTAAAGAGAAATTATATAAAATTGTGTGTCATATATTGTAAGTGTGTTCCTGTTCGAAATAAACTAAACTCAATCCACCAATACTCATATTTTTACTCAAGTATTGTTTTGAACCTACTCAGTAGCCTAGTGGTTAAGGTGACCGCCCTGAGATCGGTAGGTTGTGAGTTCAAACCCCGGCCGAATCATACCAAAGACTATAAAAATGGGACCATTACCTCCCTGCTTGGCACTCAGCATCAAGGGTTGGAATTGGGGGTTAAATCACCAAAAATTATTCCCGGGCGCTCACTGCTCCCCTCACCTACCAGGGGGGTGATCAAGGGTGATGGGTCAAATGTATCACTTTAACTTTAAGTACTTGTATACCACTGTGATGAGGTGGCGACTTGTCCAGGGTGTACACCGCCTTCCGCCCCAATTGTAGATGAGATAGGCACCGGTTCCCCCGCCACCCCAAAAGGAATAAGCAGTAGAAATGGATGGATGGATTGGCTTCTGTCTTGTTTTTAATGAATGGTTACGCCTACTACGCTACTATATTTTATTGTTGTCATTATGGTGGTACTTATGGAGAGTCAAGAGTAACCCCCCAAAGGGAAATGGGGGGGTTTCCTTTTTTTTCTTTTCTTTTTTTTCTTCTTTGTCATGAAAAAGGGACCTTTTTGTCATGAAAAGGCGAGGTTTTTGTGGTTGGTGCACTAATTGTAAGTGTATATTGTGTTTTTTATGTTGATTTAATAAAAAAAAAAAATAAATAAATACACTTTTTTTTTTCCTTTTTTTTTTTCTTCTTTGTCATGAAAAAGGGACCTTTTTGTCATCAAAAGGCGAGGTTTTTGTGGTTGGTGCACTAATTGTAAGTGTATATTGTGTTTTTTATGTTGATTTAATAAAAAAAAAAATAATAAATACACTTTTTTTTTTTTTTTAATAAAAAATTCTTCTGCGGCCCGGTACCAATCGGGCCACGGCCCGCGGCCCGGTGGTTGGGGACCACTGCCGTGATGGGTAAAATTTTGAGAAAAACTTTGAAAAATAAAATAAGCCACTGGGAACTGTTTTTTTTATTAGTTTTAACCCTTCAGAAATGGTGATAAGGTTCCCCTTCAACACTCAAAAGTACTACAAAAACAAAGGGTATATACAAAAACTTGCACATAGGCAGAAGTATGGACATAAAACAAAACTTGCAAAAAAACAAAACTTACTTGGACCGAGAAACGATCATGAAAAAGAGCAGCATGGATCATCAGCATGAATAACAAGGGTGTTATTAAGTCTCACCTTAAAACTCATCTGTATACTCTAGCCTTTAAATAGACCTCCTTTTTAGACCAGTTGATCTGCCGCTTCTTTTCTTTCTCCTATGTCCCCCCCTCCCTTGTGGAGGGGGTCCGGTCCGATAACCATGGATGAAGTACTGGCTGTCCAGAGTCGAGACCCAGGATGGACCGCTCGTCGGGACCCAGGATGGACCGCTCGCCTGTATCGGTTGGGGACATCTCTACGCTGCTGATCCGCTTGAGATGGTTTCCTGTGGACGGGACTCTCGCTGCTGTCTTGGAGCCACTATGGATTGAACTTTCACAGTATCATGTTAGACCCGCTCGACATCCATTGCTTTCGGTCCCCTAGAGGGGGGGGGGGGTTGCCCACATCTGAGGTCCTCTCCAAGGTTTCTCATAGTCAGCATTGTCACTGGCGTCCCACTGGATGTGAATTCTCCCTGCCCACTGGGTGTGAGTTTTCCTTGCCCTTTTGTGGGTTCTTCCGAGGATGTTGTAGTCGTAATGATTTGTGCAGTCCTTTGAGACATTTGTGATTTGGGGCTAAATAAATAAACATTGATTGATTGATTGAAGGGTGTATAGAGGGTGATGTCGCCAGGCTGACTGCCTGGCAACTACAGGCTCAAATGGCGACGTGGTTGACAACAGGTGCGTGAGTCCTGTTGTCAACTAACGGGTTGTCATGGAAACAAAACAAAGAGTGAAAAAACAGGAACTGACAAATACCAAAAGAACATAGCCTAGACATGACAGAATATTTCTATTTATTAAAGGTTTATTCATAAAAAAAAAACATGTCCTGAATCAACAGCAGAGTATTATTCCTGTGTACAAGATGCAGTTGATGGCACCAGCACACTTCAAGAGCTGCAGCACTCAAAAGCTTTCAGGACTGCACGACAGCCAGTTTTACCATTTGATGGAGCGTTGCTTCACCACTTTGTGATTGCCCAGTGTGTGATTGCCTGTCTCTGCTTTCCAGTGCGCTACTAGAGTGTGAATTATCCTCCACTCTGTCATTCCTGCTTCAACTAACCACTTTAAACTGGGAGCTCGGCTGCTCTATTGTTTCCAAACACCTCTAATAAATGCCGAATTTAAAAAGAACTCACAAAGTACAATCGTATAAGCGACAATTATCTCATGAATTGGATTCCATCCCTGTTCCATCCCCATCGACGTCTTGATCCAGGTTTCCTGAAGCCAGTTCTAACCTAAATGACTTCAGGCACCGCTGTAGCATTTCAACCTCCGAGCTTGACTGGAAAGGTCAACAAGCTGGTTAAAATGAAGGATAGCACAGATAAGAGTGGCGTAATCAACCCTTCCCATCTTCTCTTTTTAGCTTTTGTCCTCGCTCCCCCGTTTCCGCCTGTTGTTTTCCACATTGCATTTTCATCATCCGCCGAGGGGCTCTTGCTTTCTCTTTTATTTACAGACATTTCCTGCATGATTTTTTATGAACTTGCTTTGTTACAGACATGCATACGCAGCTGTTTACATACATCAGGAGGTGAAAACGTGTTTTCCACAAACGAACCATGCGAGAAACAGAAAATAGAAAACCAGTGATTCCTAAAAAAAACAAAAAAACAATAGAATGATTTGCAAATCCTTTTCAAATTATATTCAATTGAATACACTGCAAAGTAGAGATGCGTGGATAGGCAATTATATCATCCGCAACCGCATCACCAAAGTCGTCATCCACCCGCCGTCCACCCGGACCAACATTTTATCAGAACCGCAACCGCCCGCTGAAATACATCAGAGGTCGGCCACCTTTACAATTCAAAGAGCTATTTAAACGCGTTTCACGGAGTATAGAAGACAATTCTTTGATGTTTGATGTTTCCCTCTTACACACATGTAAGAGGGATGTGTACTATGGCTATGAGTTTTTTTTTTTTTTTTTTTTTTCCCTTGGCCTCAGTTTACACCCCCCTCTCCAGGGCCCAGGCTAAGACCATCCATCCATTTTCTACCGCTTATTCCCTTTCGGGGTCGCGGGGGGCGCTGGCGCCTATCTCAGCTACAATGAATCTTCAATTTTTTTCTCCCATCCCCCCCTTGTTTACCTGTATCTCATCTTTTTTGTAAGGGGCGCTGGAAGCCGGCAGACCCGTCAGCGATCCTGTTCTGTCTCCCTGTAATGTTTGTCTGATCTTGAATGGGATTGTGCAGAAAAATTTAATTTTCCTGAAGGAACTCTCCTGACGGAATAAATAAAGTACTATCTAATCTAATCTAATAGGAGCCGCTAACGTTCTCGCGAATATCCAATGATGTTCATCCTGATGACAAGAATAAGGGCGCGCTGTGAAGTGAATTGCCTTTGACACCTTCACCAACATGTACAAACCGATTGTTAGTCCAGTGACATGTTGTAAGCAGCTTCCGCATTCACACGTACAAGATTGAAAGGCATACTGGGTAATACAGAGTACACTGATGGTTGTGATATAAACAATTTTAACACTCTTACTAACCAAACAAGAATGACAAACACATTTCGGGAGAACATCCTCACAGTAACACAACATAAACGCAACACAACAAATACCCAGAATCCTTTGCATCCGTGAAACAGCCTGAATATATTTTACACACCCAACCCCCTAACCCAGCCCACCTAACCGACGCACGGGGGGGGGCTTGTTGGTGCTCGCGGGGTGTATAACATAGTCAGGAAGTGTCATGGATGCAAAGGATTCTGTGTATTTGTTGTGTTGCGTTTACGTTGTGTTACTGTGAGGATTTTCTCCCGAAATGTGTTTGTCATTCTTCTTTGTGTAGGTTCACAATGCGGCGCATATTAGTAGGAGTGTTAAAGTTGTTTATATCACAACCATTAGTGTACTCTGTGTCACCCAGTATGCCTTGCAGTCGTGTCCGTGTTGCCGCGGAAGCCACACACGACATAATGCTGGAATGACAAGCATATCGTACATGTTGTAGTAGGCGACAAAGCCAATGACTTCATAGCACGCCCTAATACTTATGATCTGGGTGACTGCCGGCAGTCATTCTAGAGTATGTTTGTGTCTCCTATTGTCTTCTCCGCTTTGTGACACGGGTCCTAAATGGCTCTTTGAATGGTAAAGGATACCGATTCCAGAACCACGTATATCAAATATTTCTGAATGGTTCAACCGCCACCCGCCCGAATCTAATTAAAATTTATTTTTTCGTCATGTCACCCGCCCGACCTGCGGTTTATCCGCGGATGAGACCGCAAACCTACTGCAAAGACAAGCTATTTAAAGGTCTACTGAAATGAGATTTTCTTATTTAAACGGGGATAGCAGGTCCATTCTATGTGTCATACTTGATCATTTCGCGATATTGCCATATTTTTGCTGAAAGGATTTAGTAGAGAACATCCACAATAAAGTTCACAACTTTTAATTGCTAAAAGAAAAGTTTTGCCTGTACCGGAAGTCGCAGACGATGACGTCACATGTTGAGGGTTCCTCACATCCTCACATTGTTTTTAATGGGAGCCTCCAACAAAAAGAGCTATTCGGACCGAGAAAATGACAATTTCCCCATTAATTTGAGCGAGGATGAAAGATTCGTGTTCGAGGAAATTGATAGCGACGGACTACAAAAAAAAATAAAATAAAAAAAATCAAGTTGCATTGGGACGGATTCAGATGTTTTTAGACACATTTACTAGGATAATTCTGGGAAATCCCTTATCTTTCTATTGTGTTGCTAGTGTTTTAGTGAGTTAAATAGTACCTGATAGTCGGAGGGGTGTGTCCACGGGTGTCTTGACGCCAGTGTCTGATGGAAGTCGACGGCAGGTACAAGGACGGCGCAAACTCAGCTGATTTCCGGTAAGTGGCGACTTTTTACCACAATTTTCTCACCGAAAACTGCTGGTTGACATTTGATCGGGATCTATGTTCGCTTGACCCCTCTGATCCATAGGAAATCTTCACCTCTGGGAATTTTGAACAAGGAATCACCGTGTGTTTGTGTGGCTAAAGGCTAAAGCTTCCCAGCTCCATCTTTCTACTTTGACTTCTCCGTTATTAATTGAACAAATTGCAAAAGATTCAGCAACACAGATGTCCAAAATACTGTGTAATTATGCGGTTAAAGCAGACGACTTTTAGCTGTGTGTGTGTGCGCAGCGCTAATATTTCCTAATAGTCCGTGACGTCACGCGTACACGTCACAATTCCGCGACATTCCGGGAAATTTAAAATTGCAATTTAGTAAACTAAAAAGGCCGTATTGGCATGTGTTGCAATGTTAATATTTCATCATTGATATATAAACTATCAGACTGCGTGGTTGGTAGTAGTGGCTTTCAGTAGGCCTTTGGTGTTCAAACTTTTCTGCAAATCATTAACTTAGAATTTAATGGCAGCAACACATTGAAGCAAAGTTGGCACAGGGGCGGTTTTGACCACTGTGTTACATGGCCTTTCCTTTTAACAACACTCAGTAAACATTTAGGAACTGGGGAGACCAATTATTGAAGCCTTTCAGGTGTAATTATTTCCCAGTCTAGTACCCGCACTCTTTTACTATGAAGCCGCACTGTAAATTGTGGCTTTGCATTATCTGCTGAAATAAGCAGGGGCGTCCGTGATTGGATGGCAATATACAGTATGTTGCTCCAAAACCTGTATGTACCTTTCAGCATTAATGGTGCCTTCACAGATTTGTAAGTTACCCATGCCTTGGGCACTAATACACCTCCATACCATCACATAAATAGATAGATTGATTGAAACTTTTATTAGTAGATTTCACAGTTCAGTACATATTCAGTACAATTGACCACTAAATGGTAACACCCGAATAAGTTTTTCATTTTGTTTAAGTCGGGGTCCACATTAATCAATTCATGGTAAGAATGATACTGACAGATGCCATCTTTTGAACTTTATGCCATATATAACAATCCGTATGGTTGTTTTCCTCTTTGGTTCGGAGTACACGACGTCCACAGTTTCCAAAAACAATTTGAAACGTTGACTCGTCAGACCACAAAACGCTTTTCCACTTTGCTTCAGTCCATTTTAGAAGAGCTCGGAGCCCAGCCAAGCTGGCAGCGTTTCTGGGTGTTGTTGATAAATGGCTTTTGCTTTGTAAGGTAGAGTTTAACTTGCACCTACAGATCTAGCAGCGAACTGTAATTACTGGTTTTCTGAAGGATTCCAGGGCCCATATGGTGATATCCTTTACACACTGATGTCGCTTTTTGCTGCAATACCGCCTGAGGGATCGAAAGCCTGTAATATCATCGCTTACGTGCAGTGATTTCTATAGATTCTCTGAACGTTTTGTTGATATTACGAACCGTAAATGGTGAAATCATTAAATTACTTGCAATAGCTCATTGAGAAATGTTGTTCTTAAATTCTTCGACCATTTGCTCACACATTTGTTGACAAAGTGGTGACCCTCGCCCCATTCTTGTTTGTAAATGACTGAGCATTTCATGGTAGCTGCTTTTAGATAGATAGATAGATAGATAGATAGATAGATAAATAGATAGATAGATAGATAGATAGATAGATAGATAGATAGATAGATAGATAGATAGATAGATAGATAGATAGATAAATAGATAGATGGATAGATGGATAGATAGATGGATAGATAGATAGATAGTACTTTATTTATTCCGTCAGGAGAGTTCCTTCAGGAAAATTAAAATTTTCAGCACAATCCCATTCAAGATCAGACAAACATTACAGGGAGACAGAACAGGATCGCTGACGGGTCTGCCGGCTTCAGCGCCCCTTACAAAAATGATGAGGGTGGGGGGCAATGGGAGAAAAAAATGGAAGATTAAAATAAAATATAAAAATCAGTCTTAGCCTGGGCCCTGGAGAGGGGGTGCAGACTGAGGCAAAGGGGGAAAAAAAATCATGGCACCCACCAGTTCCCAATTAGCCTGTTCACCTGTGGGATGTTCCAAATAAGTGTTTGATGAGCATTCCTCAACTTTCTCAGTCTTTTTTGCCACTTGTGCCAGCTTTTTTGAAACATGTTGCAGGCATCAAATTCCAAATCAGCTAATATTTGCAAAAAGTAATTGTCTTTTCAGCCTATATTCAATTGAATATAGGCTGAAAAGGGTTTGCAAATGATTGTGTTCTGTTTTTATTTACGATTTACACAACGTGCCAACTTCACTGGTTTTGGGTTTTGTATTTGTACAAAGTTGCATATCTTAATTCAAAATCTAATTTTAGTTAGATGTTGTTGCTAATCCTATTTGCATTGCCTAATTTTTTTGTTTATTCTTAAGGGACGGTAAGGATCAAGGGGTAGAGCGCGTAGTCAAGTAACCCGAGGGTTTCCGATTTGAATCTCGTTTCCTCCACCCCAGTCACTGCTGTTGTGCCCTTGGGCAAGATGCACATGGATGCTACACTGACCAAGTAGCTGACCCACAACCAGGATGCTATCCCCGGGCACCGCATATTGGCTGCCAACTGCTCCTCAAGGGGATGGGTTCAAAGCACAGATGGATTTCACTGAACATTGTATACTATATGTAACATTTACTCCATTTATAAAGAGATATCAATGATATAAACACCCAGAAACGGTGCCGACTTTGTTGGGCTCGAGCTCATCTAAGTTGGACTGATGCAAAGTGGAAAAGTGTTCTGTGGTCTGACAAGTCCACATTTCAAATAGTTTTTGGAAACTATGGACGTTGTGTCCTCCGGAACAAATAGAAAAAGAACCATACGGATTGTTCTTAGGTGCAAAGTTCAAAAGCCAGCATCTGTGATGGTATGGGGGTGTATTAGTGCCCAAAACATGGGTAACATACACATCTGTGAAGGCACCATTAATGCTGAAAGGTACATACAGACTTTGAAGCCATCCAAGCAACGTTATCATGGACGCCCCTGCTTATTTCAGAAAGACAATGCCATCCATCCATCCGTTTTCCACTGCTTATTCCCTTTGAAGTCGCAGGGGGCAATGGTGCCTATCTCAGCTACAAGCGGGCGGAAGGCGGACACCCTGGACAAGTCGCCACCTCATCACAAGGCCAACACAGATAGACAGACAACATTCACACTCACATTCACACATTGGAGCCATCCAAGCAACGTTATTATGGACGCCCCTGCTTATTTCAGAAAGACAATGCCATCCATCCATCCGTTTTCTACTGCTTACTCCCTTTGAAGTCGCAGGGGGCAATGGTGCCTATCTCAGCTACAATCGGGCGGGTTGATAGACAGACAACATTCACACTCACATTCACATTGGAGCCATCCAAGCAACGTTATTATGGACGCCCCTGCTTATTTCAGAAAGACAATGCCATCCATCCATCTGTTTTCTACTGCTTATTCCCTTTGAAGTCGCAGGGGGCAATGGTGCCTATCTCAGCTACAATCGGGCGGAAGGCGGACACCCTGGACAAGTCGCCACCTCATCACAGGGCCAGATAGACAGACAACATTCACACTCACATTCACACACCAGGGACCATTTAGTGTTGCCAATCAACCTATCCCCAGGTGCATGTCTTTGGAAGTGGGAGGAAGCTGGAGTACCCGGAGGGAACCCACGCAGTCACGGGGAGGACATGCAAACTCCACACAGAAAGATCCCGAGCCTGGGATTAAACCCAGGACTACTTAGGACCTTCGTATTGTGAGGCAGACGCACTAACCCCTTGTGGAGAGGCGGAGCCGACTGGCCAAGATGACGGCAAGGAGGCGGAGGATGCGGCAGAGCGGAGAGGCGGGGCTTGCTGGGAGCGACGGCGCCACAATCTAAATCAGGTGCGTGGCACACGCACCTGCACACAATTGATTCATCTCCTCCTGCTGTCTAAAAGGGGAGAAGGAGGAGGGATCATGGCAGAAGGAGGAGGAGAAGCAGACGAGCGTAAAGACCGAGAGCGAGCCGAAGACAGCAGCGAGGACGTGGCCGATCAAGAGTGAGAGAGGAGCCGCTGAAAAGCGATCCGACCAAAAAGACAAAGTGTTATTGAAAAAATTAAGCGAGTCAAACCTGCTCAGCGATGTCCTTCCTGGGTGGTCCGCAGAACTCACACGATGACGGCAGGAGTCCGTCACACCCCTCTTCCGAAAGATATATATATATATATATATATATATATATATATATATATATATATATATATATATACACCCCTAATATATATATATATTAGGGGTGTAACGGTACACAAAAAATTTCGGTTTGGTACGTACCTCGGTTTAGAGGTCACGGTTCGGTTCATTTTCGGTACAGTAAGAGAACAACAAAATATACATTTTGTGGTTATTTATTAACCAAATTTGTAAACAAAGGCTTTATCTTTTTAACATTGGGAACACTATAATAATTGTGCCCACGTCAATCCACAATAAACTGCCTCAAGTTGTTGCTTTGATTAAATAAAATGAAAAAACTTTTCTTCTACATATAAAAAGTGCAACATTAAACAGATTCCATTGAAACTGTTTAATGTGAACTCATCATGCTTAATTTATTACAGCATTTGGGAAGCCTGTAGTCGACTTTTATTATGTAAATGTTGTATTTTTATCAACATGTGATTGCAGGGACCCTGCTATTCAAAACTAGGCTGCTACATTACTAATGATTCATATAACTATAGCTGAAAAAATAGTACAATTGCAATAGGAGAGACTATTCATCCCTAAACTCAATGGAGTTCAATGAAATAACAGACAGACAGGGCTTTGCTGCCCCTAAAACACGCACACACACACACGGAAAAATGAGCTAACGTTACGCTAAAAGCTAATTAGCCTTCATCTCAAGCCTATAGTGTAAGCGAGCTGAGCCGCAGTTTAAGTTTCTAGAAGGTCAACGGGCTCATAGTGATGTTAGTAATAGTTATGACTGGGAAGTGTTTAGTATAATTTGGGTAGAGTGCGCTGCTCCCCTGCTAAACGAATATCTCTGCTCGACGCTAAAGCATTGACTACATCGCTCTGAAGTCTGAATACGCACTGCTGATTGGCTTTGTATGTAACCAATCAGATGGTAGAGTGGACGGGACAATGCTTGCTGCTGAGACAGAGCAACAGAGGCAGAAAGCAGAGCAGCTTGTGAAGACTTCTGCTTCCAAACTCGTTCGGTATGCCCGCGTGCCGAACCGAACCCCCGTACCGAAACGGTTCAATACAAATACACGTACTGTTAAACCCCTAATATATATATATACTGTATATATATATTTATGATGTCACGTTATCGATGGGAAAATGCATTTGTTGACATTATTTCACTGAGCGGTTAGGAGACACCGAGAGTAACAGGTGGTAGAAAATGGATTAGAGAGGACTTTGAATTTTGGACGCTGGCGGTCCGAATCCGGCCCACAGGCCATAGTTTGGCAACCCCTGCTTTGAAGTTTTAGTACTCTTTAGTCAAGTACAATTGTTGGGTATTTTACCCACCTCTGGTCAAATATATGCATGATAGGGAATCTACAGCTTAGATTTGTGTTTTGTTCATTGCATACTTTTTCTCCTCTTGGGAGAGGAACAAGACACAACATTAGCGGGGAGATGCCATCTTCTTCAATCAAGTATGCAATCAGACGCCTGCTCGCATTCTGGCAGTGACAAATGCGGCTTTCAATGTCCTGCTGCTCGTCTGCTCTCTAATAATTGCATTTCTCAAATCTGGATGAGTGTCACACAGAGCGAGACATGTCGTTACAGTTCAATCCGAGCAGTGCTTATCTGTTACTGCAAAAATATCTTGACTTGATTCTGACGTATCTTCTTATCTTCAACCTAGGATCTGTCGTCCGTGGCTTGTGCAGCCCTTTGAGACACTCGTGATTTAGGGCTATATAAGTAAACATTGATGGATTGATTGAACCTGATTTGTACTGCAAACATAATTTTTACGTATGCTGATTTATTTATTTTTTTTCAGGATTAAAGTCTATTTTCAATCAAATCGTCCGTGCGGACTATTCAGGGTAGCCCCTCTGTCATTTCTCTTCGGAAATCCAAAGACAATCTTGACGCATTCACAGCTTTATTGGCTGGAAGACTCATTGTGTTGAATTGGAAGGCAACAGCGCCTCCTTGCAACACCCGTTGGATTAAATCAATCAATCAATCAATGTTTACTTATATAGCCCTAAATCACTAGTGTCTCAAAGGGCTGCACAAACCACTACGACATCCTCGGTAGGCCCACATAAGGGCAAGGAAAACTCACACCCAGTGGGACGTCGGTGACAATGATGACTATGAGAACCTTGGAGAGGAGGAAAGCAATGGATGTCGAGCGGGTCTAACATGATACTATGAAAGTTCAATCCATAATGGATCCAACACAGTCGCAAGAGTCCAGTCCAAAGCAGATCCAACACAGCAGCGAGAGTCCCGTTCACAGGAAACCATCCCAAGCGGAGGCGGATCAGCAGCGCAGAGATGTCCCCAGCCGATACACAGGCAAGCAGTACATGGCCACCGGATCGGACCAGACCCCCTCCACAAGGGAGAGTGGGACATAGGAGAAAAAGAAAAGAAACGGCGGATCAACTGGTCTAAAAAGGAAGTCTATTTAAAGGCTAGAGTATACAAATGAGTTTTAAGGTGAGACTTAAATGCTTCTACTGAGGTGGCATCTCGAACTTTTACCGGGAGAGCATTCCAGAGTACTGGAGCCCGAAATGAAAAAGCTCTACAGCCCGCAGACTTTTTTTGGGCTTTGGGGATCACTAATAAGCCGGAGTCCTTTGAAGGCAGATTTCTTGCCGGGACATATGGTACAATACAATCGGCAAGATAGGATATAGCTAGACCGTGTAGTATTTTATACGTAAGTAGTAAAACCTTAAAGTCACATCTTAAGTGCACAGGAAGCCAGTGCAGGTGAGCCAGTACAGGTGTAATGTGATCAAACTTTCTTGTTCTTGTCAAAAGTCTAGCAGCCGCATTTTGTACCAACTGTAATCTTTTAATGCTAGACATGGGGAGACCCGAAAATAATACGTTACAGTAATCGAGACGAGACGTAACAAACGCATGGATAATGATCTCGGCGTCTTTAGTGGACAGAATGGAGCGAATTTTAGCAATATTACGGAGATGAAAGAAGGTCGTTTTAGTAACGCTTTTAATGTGTGACTCAAAGGAGAGAGTTGGGTCGAAGATAATACCCAGATTCTTTACCATGCCGCCTTGTTTAATTGTTTGGTTGTCAAATGTTAGAGTTGTATTATTAAATAGAGGTCGGTGTCTAGCAGGACCGATAATCAGCATTTCCGTTTTATTGGCGTTGAGTTGCAAAAAGTTAGCGGACATCCATTGTTTAATTTCATTAAGACACGCTTCCAGCTGACTACAATCCGGCGTGTTGGTCAGCTTTAGGGGCATGTAGAGTTGGGTGTCATCAGCATAACAGTGAAAGCTAATACCGTATTTGCGTATGATGTCACCTAGCGGCAGCATGTAGATGCTGAAGAGTGCAGGGCCAAGGACCGAACCCTGGGGAACTCCACAAGTTACCTTAACGTAGTCCGAGGTCACATTATGTTCTTTATTTACTCAAACTGAAGAAGATTAGGCTGACATTGAACGGCTGTTCTTTGAAGTTTCAGGAGGCATGGGCTGGTTTACTATAATATGTGAAAGGGACTGATGTCAAATTTAACACTGATCAATAAGTAATTGAAATGTACATCATTGAGAAAGCTTTTATCTGCCTTTGTGTATTTCTGCACCGCTTTGGAGACATTCATGTCAACATTTGACGTTACATCCATTTTTCTTTTTTGCGGTTTAATTCGTGACGGTGAAGCAGCTCGAATGTTGCATTAAAACAAATGAGAGCGACTGTAGAGTTTGAGCAAAAAATGCCATATTGCTAAATCTGTTCTCGGGTCGTTCAAATAGAGAAATAGGAAAGAGCTTTAATAGAGTCCTGAAAAAAGTGCTTCATAATAGTCAAGAAACAAACGAAAGTGCGTCCAAGGAAATTTCTCTTAAAAATACCACTTTCATCATCTCGTGGAGTGCAATCGGACCACGCTTGGGTAACAAACAGTTCAGGGTGTCCCTCCAGTGTTGCCGTAAGAGGTCTGTATAAAGGTGGGTTGTTGAAGAAGGTGTGGGGATATGAAAAGAGGTGTAAAGAAGGGAACAATAAAGAAGTGGTGGAGACCGGACCTGCTCTCATGACTCCCTTTTATTATTTTATTTTATCAGTACCCAAATTATGCGAACCCAGGACACTCGGCTACATTGGTGGCAGCGGTGGGATTATTTTAACTGCTGTGTTGAAAAAAAAAAGAAGAAGAAAGTTTTACACGGGACACGTGAGTTTCGAGTTAGCTGCTAAGCTTCCCGGCCATTTTGCGGACACGTGGTGTGGTGACCACGACTCTTTTAAAGCCCGGAGGCGCTGTTTGGCGGACACTCACACGGCATGAATGTCGAAAGTGGACTTTTTGTTTAACCGCTCCTTTCACCGACGGAGGGAGCCGACCGCGACTGCAACCAGGAGCTGGTGAGGATTTTCGGATCCGCCCGACTCGTCCCGTGGGAGACTGGGGGCAGCTTTTAAACAAAGACAATTAATGGACCGCTTCGGGGCCAACCTGTCGGCGAGTGTGCGTGCTCCGGGGGAGAGCTTGGAGGTGTTTGCTGCGGGCGTGGCCCGGCTGGTTGCGGAGGCGTTCCCGCGGTCTTGCTGCTGGCCCTTCGCGCCGAGAGACAGCCGACGGTGGCGTGAGAAGTACAGAGCGGGTCGGACCCGTCGGTGCCCTTAACGTCCCCGTGGGCGGGTCCCTGGTTTGTCGGCCCCAAGGAGGGTGGTCATGGACGTTCTGGATGTGGCCCGGAGGTTCCCATGGGGCCCCGGGGTGTTTCCCCTTCAATTAGACTCTGTATGTTGCTTGAAAAAAAAGACGCGCACCACTGCCTATAACCCCAAGTCTGATGGCATGATGGAGCGTCATAAACGAACTATCTCACAAACGGACTATCATGCAGGGGGTGACTGGGGCGACCTCTTGCGCACCATCGGACTATCTTGCAGGGGGTGACTGGGGTAACCTCCTGCGTACCATCGGACCATCTCGCTGGGGGTGACTGGGGTAACCTGCTGCGCACCATCGGACTATCTCGCTGGGGGTGACTGGGGTAACCTCCTGCGCACCATCGGACCATCTTGCAGGGGGTGACTGGGGTAACCTCCTGCGCACCATCGGACTATCTCGCAGGGGGTGACTGGGGCGACCTCCTGCGCACCATCGGACTATCTCGCTGGGGGTGACTGGGGTAACCTCCTGCGCACCATCGGACCATCTTGCAGGGGGTGACTGGGGTAACCTCCTGCGCACCATCGGACCATCTCGCAGGGGGTGACTGGGGCGACCTCCTGCGCACCATCGGACCATCTCGCAGGGGGTGACTGGGGCGACCTCCTGCGCACCATCGGACTATCTCGCAGGGGGTGACTGGGGCGACCTCCTGCGCACCATCGGACTATCTCGCTGGTGGTGACTGGGGTAACCTCCTGCACACCATCGGACCATCTCACAGGGGGTGACTGGGGTAACCTCCTGCGCACCATCGGACTATCTCGCAGGGGGTGACTGGGGTAACCTCCTGCACACCATCGGACCATCTCGCAGGGGGTGACTGGGGTAACCTCCTGCGCACCATCGGACCATCTCACAGGGGGTGACTGGGGTAACCTCCTGCGCACCATCGGACTATCTCGCAGGGGGTGACTGGGGTAACCTCCTGCGCACCATCGGACTATCTCGCAGGGGGTGACTGGGGTAACCTCCTGCGCACCATCGGACTATCTCGCAGGGGGTGACTGGGGTAACCTCCTGCGCACCATCGGACTATCTCGCTGGGGGTGACTGGTGTAACCTCCTGCGCACCATCGGACCATCTCGCTGGGGGTGACCTCCTCCACATAATTGAACTATCTTACAAATGGGGCGATTGGAGTGACTTCCTTCGCATCTGGGAGTTTTTGCATGTTTTGAGGGGCCAGTGTGTTAGCCTATGCAATACGGTGTGAAAAAAAATATTATTGTTGATTTATGTGTGCATTAAGATTGTGATTTTTTTTTCATTTTCTCTGTTCTATTTCACCTTGTTTGTTACCTATTTTGTTTGTGATGAAACGGGGACGTTTCTACTTGAGGGGGGGACGTATGTAACAAACAGTTCAGGGTGTCCCTCTAGTGTTGCCGGGAGAGGTCTATATAAAGGTGGGTTGTTGAAGAAGGTGTGGGGATATGGAAAGAGGTGTAAAGAAGGGAACAATAAAGAAGTGGTGGAGACCGGACCTGCTCTCATGACTCCCTTTTATTATTTTATTTTATCAGTACCCAAATTATGCGAACCCAGGACACTCGGCTACACTTGTGTCTGCAGCAATCACTTTGTAAAATGTTTATTTGAACATTTGATTTGTTTGAGAACATTTCTGTGATGCAATCGGGTTTATTCCCCACTATATTAGTAGTGTTTGAGAGCAGACTCAAACGTAAAGAAAGGACAAGAGATCGCAATAGTTTTTTGTTCCTTCGTGATTGCTATGCCTGAATATAACTACAAAGTACTGGTTGTGTAAGTAAACTAATGTCATGTTAAGTCCTATAAATAAATATTGTAGTTGTTGGTCGAATCTGTAGCCAGCTGGTTAGCTCAGTCACTATTGCCAGTGACTTTGGACTGGGTGGCAGGTGTTCAAATCCCAAGGTGGGCAATAACTGCGATGAGGTGGCGACTTGTCCAGGGTGTACCCCGCCTTCCGCCCGATTGAAGCTGAGATAGGCACCAGCACCCCCCCGCGACCCCAAATGGGAATAAGCGGTAGAAATCGGATGGATGGATGGGTCGAATCTGTCAGAGTTTGTTGGTGACGAACCCCAAGATGCAGAGAAGGAGGCAAGCATTGCGGAAGTAAATATGATTTAATAAAACTCGAAGACAAAAGGGTACAAACAAAAAGCGCGCACGAGGCGGTTAAGAAACTTGGCTATGAACAAACAAAACTGGAAGCAGGGAACAAAAGACAGTCAGCTACGAACAGCTAACGAATATAGCTAACCGCAACGCTGCATTGACACGACACGACAGGTGTTAACGACAATAATCCAGCGCCGAGTGGAGGACAAAGCAGGTCTAAAATAGGAGCGGGCTGATTGACACCAGGTGTGGCCTGGTGCCAATCAGCCACAGCTGAGGGGAAACAGGGCCCGGGGAGAAACACAGGAAACAGACAAAGTAAGAGCGCTGACAGGAAATACTACACACACAGAGGAAACAAAGACAAATGCAGAGGAAAAAACTAAAACATAGCCAAACTGTCAGGGACAAACCTGACAGAATCCACCGTATTGTTGTTGTCGATTTTCATAACAGAAACTAAAAGCTTAGTTGTTGTGCAGGAAAGCCAAGTGCTTTATTCGACATGGATGAACACTTTATAGCATATTTAGTTTGTATCAAGTAAATATCCTTAATAGTATTAATAAACTAGATAAATACATCTCTCCTGGGCTCAACATCATATATTATATCTTGATGTCGCTAGCAAACATTCATTCTGAACAACAGGGACATTTAGAGATAAATAAAGAAACAAAATACGAACTTTAAACCATAAAAACCACTGCAGACACGAATTGTAGATCAGACTAAAATTTGTGGCGAGAAATCAACCGCAAACAAACGTATTATGTTTGTCATTAGCGACACGATCACAGCAGTGGCGCATTCGTTATGTCAACCAAATTTTCTATATTCATTTGTAGCGTATAGTGCAGGGGTGCCCACACTTTTTCTGCAGGCGAGCTACTTTTCAATTGACCAACTCGAGGGGATCTACCTCATTTATATATAATATTTATATTTATTTATTTATGAAAGAGACATTTTTGTAAACAAGTTAAATGTGTTTAATGATAATACAAGCATGTGTAACACATATAGATGTCTTTCTTTCACGAAGACAAGAATATAAGTTGGTGTATTACCTGATTCTGATGACTTGCATTGATTGGAATCAGACAGTAATGATGAGAACGCCCACATTTTCAAATGGAGGAGAAAAAAAGTTGTCCTTTCTGTACAATACCACATGAAAGTGGTTGTTTTTTGGCATCTAATTCATCCAGCTTCCATACACTTTACAAGAAAAACATTGGCGGCAAATTCCGTAGCTTGCTTGATTGACATTCACGGCACCCGAGGGTCTTGTGAGATGACGCTGGCTGCTGCCAGTTCATTATTATGAAAAAATGACCAGGAGGAAGGCGAGAAACACTTTTTATTTCAACAGACTTTCGCGCCGTCCCTTCCGTCAAAACTCTAAAGGCCGACTGCACATTTCCTATCTTCACAATAAAAGCCCTGCTTCATGCTGCCTGCGCTAACAAAATAAGAGTCTCGGAAAGCTGGCGTGCACAAGTGATGTGCACGCCAGCTTTCTGAGGGATCGCTTGTGCACGCCAGTTTTCCGAGACTCTGTATTTAGTTAGCGCAGGCAGCATGAAGCAGGGCTTTTATTGTGAAGATAAGAAATGTGCAGTCGGCCGTTAGAGTTTTGACGGAAGGTACGGCGCGAGAGTCTGTTGAAATAAAAAGTGTTTCTCGCCTTCCTCTCGGTCATATTTTCATAATAATGATCTTGCAGCAGCCAGCGTCATCTCACAAGACCCTCCGGTACCGTGAATGTCATTTAAGTGACGTCTTGGTGAAGATTGATGATCACTCATTTTTAGGTCTATTTTTTTTAAAAGCCTGGCTCGAGATCGACTGACACACCCCCCGCGGTCGACTGGTAGCTCGCAATCGACGTAATGGGCACCCATTACCCATGCAAAGAGGTTGTCGACTTTCTTCACAGTCAGTTGCTACAGAGCTCCAAACTTCATGTGACCTTCCAATCAGCCCACGTACAGTACGCAGAGAGCTTCATTAAAGGGGTTTTCATGGCCGAGCAGCTGCATCTAAGCCATACATCACCAAGTCCAATGCAAAACGTCGGATGCAGTGATGTAAAGCATGTCGCCACTGGACTCTAAAGCAGTGGAGACGCCTTCTCTGGGGTGATGAATCATGCTTTTCCATCTGGCAAACTGATGGACGAGTCTGGATTTGGAGGTTGCCAGGAGAACGGTACATTTCGGACTGCGTTGTGCAGAGTGTGAAATTTGGTGGGGGAGGAATTATGGTGTGGGGTTGTTTCACGGTGGCAGAGGGGTTACTGCGTCTGCCTCACAATACGAAGGTCCTGAGAAGTCAGGGTTGAATCCCGGGCTCAGGATCTTTCTGTGTGGGGTATGCATGTCCACCCCTTGAATGCGTGGGTTCCCTCCGGGTACTCCGGAGTCCTCCCACTTCCAAAAACATGCACCTGGGGATAGGTTGATCGGCAACACTAAAAAGAAATGGCCCGAGTGTGTGAATGTGAGTGTGAATGTTGTCCGTCAATCTGTGGCGACTTGTCCAGGGTGTACTCCGCCCGATTGTAGCTGGGATAAGCACCAGCGACCCCAAAGGGAATAAGCGGTAGAAAATGGATGGGTTGTTTTTCAGGAGTTGGGCTTCGCCCCTTAGATCCAGTGAAAGGAACTTTGAATGCTCCAGGATACCAAAATGGACAGCGTGGCGCAGTGGAAGAGTGGCCGTGCGCAACCCGAGGGTCCCTGGTTCAATCCCCACCTAGTACCAACCTCGTCACGTCCGTTGTGTCCTGAGCAAGACACTTCACCCTTGCTCCTGATGGGTGCTGGTTGGCGCCTTGAATGGCAGCTCCCTGCATCAGTGTGTGAATGGGTAAATGTGGAAGTAGTGTCAAAGCGCTTTGAGTACCTTGAATGTAGAAAAGCGCTATACAAGTACAACCCATTTATCATTTAAAACATTTTGGACAATTTCATGCTACCAACCTTGTGGGAACAGTTTCTTCCTCTTCCAACATGTCTGTGCACCAGTACACAAAACACGGTCCACGGGTCTGGTGTGGATGAACTTGACTGGCCTGCACAGAGTCCTGACCTGAACCCGATATAACACCTTTGGGATGAATTAGAACGGAGACTGAGAGCCAGTCCTTCTCCAACAACATCAGTATGTGACCTCACCAATGCGTCAAAGCGCTTTGAGTACCTTGAAGGTAGAAAAGCGCTATACAAGTACAACCCATTTATCATTTAACACATTTTGGACAATTTCATGCTACCAACCTTGTGGGAACAGATTTTTTTCCTCTTCAAACATGGCTGTGCACCAGTACACAAAACACGGTCCACGGGTCTGGTGTGGATGAACTTGACTGGCCTGCACAGAGTCCTGACCTGAACCCGATAGAACACCTTTGGGATGAATTAAAACGGAGACTGAGAGCCAGGCCTTCTCGAACAACATCAGTATGTGACCTCACCAATGCGTCAAAGCGCTTTGAGTACCTTGAAGGTAGAAAAGCGCTATACAAGTACAACCCATTTATCATTTAAAACATTTTGGACAATTTCATGCTACCAACCTTGTGGGAACAGTTTCTTCCTCTTCAAACATGGCTGTGCACCAGTACACAAAACACGGTCCATGAGTCTGGTGTGGATGAACTTGACTGGCCTGCACAGAGTCCTGACCTGAACCCGATATAACACCTTTGGGATGAATTAGAACGGAGACTGAGAGCCAGGCCTTCTCCAAAAACATCAGTATGTGACCTCACCAATGCGTCAAAGCGCTTTGAGTACCTTGAAGGTAGAAAAGCGCTATACAAGTACAACCCATTTATCATTTAACACATTTTGGACAATGTCATGCTACCAACCTTGTGGGAACAGTTTCTTCCTCTTCCAACATGACTGTGCACCAGTACACAAAACACGGTCCACGGGTCTGGTGTGGATGAACTTGACTGGCCTGCACAGAGTCCTGACCTGAACCCGATAGAACACCTTTGGGATGAATTAGAACGGAGACTGAGAGCCAGGCCTTCTCGAACAACATCAGTATGTGACCTCACCAATGCGTCAAAGCGCTTTGAGTACCTTGAAGGTAGAAAAGCGCTATACAAGTACAACCCATTTATCATTTAAAACATTTTGGACAATTTCATGCTACCAACCTTGTGGGAACAGTTTCTTCCTCTTCGAACATGACTGTGCCCCTGTACACAAAACACGGTCCATGAGTCTGGTGTGGATGAACTTGACTGGCCTGCACAGAGTCCTGACCTGAACCCGATAGAACACCTTTGGGATGAATTAGAACGGAGACTGAGAGCCAGGCCTTCTCGAACAACATCAGTATGTGACCTCACCAATGCGTCAAAGCGCTTTGAGTACCTTGAAGGTAGAAAAGCGCTATACAAGTACAACCCATTTATCATTTAAAACATTTTGGACAATTTCATGCTAACAACCTTGTGGGAACAGTTTCTTCCTCTTCGAACATGTCCGTGCACCAGTACACAAAACACGGTCCACGGGTCTGGTGTGGATGAACTTGACTGGCCTGCACAGAGTCCTGACCTGAACCCGATATAACACCTTTGGGATGAATTAGAACGGAGACTGAGAGCCAGGCCTTCTCGAACAACATCAGTATGTGACCTCACCAATGCGTCAAAGCGCTTTGAGTACCTTGAAGGTAGAAAAGCGTTATACAAGTACAACCCATTTATCATTTAAAACATTTTGGACAATTTCATGCTACCAACCTTGTGGGAACAGTTTCTTCCTCTTCCAACATGACTGTGCCCCTGTACACAAAACACGGTCCACGGGTCTGGTGTGGATGAACTTGACTGGCCTGCACAGAGTCCTGACCTGAACCCGATATAACACCTTTGGGATGAATTAGAACGGAGACTGAGAGCCAGGCCTTCTCGAACAACATCAGTATGTGACCTCACCAATGCGTCAAAGCGCTTTGAGTACCTTGAAGGTAGAAAAGCGTTATACAAGTACAACCCATTTATCATTTAAAACATTTTGGACAATTTCATGCTACCAACCTTGTGGAAACAGTTTCTTCCTCTTCCAACATGACTGTGCCCCTGTACACAAAACACGGTCCACGGGTCTGGTGTGGATGAACTTGACTGGCCTGCACAGAGTCCTGACCTGAACCCGATAGAACACCTTTGGGATGAATTAGAACGGAGACCGAGAGCCAGCCCTTCTCGAACAACATCAGTATGTGACCTCATCAATGCGTCAAAGTGCTTTGAGTACCTTGAAGGTAGAAAAGCGCTATACAAGTACAACCCATTTATCATTTAACACATTTTGGACAATTTCATGCTACCAACCTTGTGGGAACAGATTTTTTTCCTCTTCAAACATGGCTGTGCACCAGTACACAAAACACGGTCCACGAGTCTGGTGTGGATGAACTTGACTGGCCTGCACAGAGTCCTGACCTGAACCCGATATAACACCTTTGGGATGAATTAGAACGGAGACTGAGAGCCAGGCCTTCTCCAACAACATCAGTATGTGACCTCACCAATGCGTCAAAGCGCTTTGAGTACCTTGAAGGTAGAAAAGCGCTATACAAGTACAACCCATTTATCATTTAAAACATTTTGGACAATGTCATGCTACCAACCTTGTGGGAACAGTTTCTTCCACTTCAAACACGGCTGTGCACCAGTACACAAAACACGGTCCATGAGTCTGGTGTGGATGAACTTGACTGGCCTGCACAGAGTCCTTACCTGAACCCGATAGAACACCTTCGGGATGAATTAGAACAGGGCCTTCTCGACCAACATCAGTATGTGACCTCACCAGTGCGCTTTTGGAAGAATTGTCAAAAGTTCCTATAAACTCACTCCGCAACCTTGTGGACAGCCTTCCCAGAAGAGTTGAAGCTGTAATAGCTGCAAAAGGTGGACCGACATCATATTGAACACTATGGGTTAGGAATTCGCTGGCACTTCAAGTTCATATGTGAGTCAAGGCAGGTGGCCAAATACTTTTGTATGATGGCACACAACGAGTTACTAATATTTACCGCAACCCTTTGCCAAGTTCCGGCTGCAAGTCAGGTGACCCGCTCCTGTCCGTGAGCCTGAGGCGTGCTCAGAGGCATCCATGCTGCTTTTACTCTGCTGTTTGCCATTGGGTTTGAGGATTTCTAAACTAGGTCAGCAGATGCATCAATATTACAAGACATGGACCCTATTAGCAGATGAATATTTCATTTTAGCAAAAAGTGAGTTGCACCTTGGCAACCACTGTGGAAGCGGCATTTGCTAGGAAACAACAATGTTTTGGTAGCGGAAAAATGGACTGTTTGTCATGTTTGGAACGCATCGTGATGCGCGTCTAGCGTGTAGGGTCACCTCTAGATGCAAATGGACCAGATCGGACAGGATGGCAGGTAGCAGCTTGGTTTAATACAAAAATATAAAATAACACTGACACAAAAACCAAAAGAAAGCCCGTGCCAACGCACGGGGAGCTAGGCTAACACTTAGCACTGAGACAAAGTCCAAAAAGTGACGTGCCGAGCGCACGAGAAGCTAAGGCAACATTGGGAAGATACCAACGTATGTATCGCATAGAGCAAACAAACCATCCAGGCAGAACTGAGGTTGAAGGCAGGCTTAAATACTAAAGTAACAATCAAAACACAGGTGCGTGACGAAAGCAGAGAAGGTAAATAAATAAATGATAAATGGGTTGTACTTGTATAGCGCTTTTCTACCTTCAAGGTACTCAAAGCGCTTTGACACTACTTCCACATTTACCCATTCACACACTGATGGAGGGAGCTGCCATGCAAGGCGCCAACCAGCACCCATCAGGAGCAAGGGTGAAGTGTCTTCCTCAGGACACAACGAACGTGACAAGGTTGGTACTAGGTGGGAATTGAACCAGGGACGCTCGGGTTGCGCACAGCCACTCTCCCACTGCGCCACGCCGTGAAACAAATATGAAACCATGGTAACCGAACAAACAAGGAAGTGCACAAACTAGGGATCGGAAAAGTCCAAAAATAACCAGAAAACACACAAAAAGGACTCAAGAACAATTAAAGCTGCAAGCAGCGTTGGTCGGGTCCGCCTTTGGCGGCTGCCGCCGCTACTCAAGCCTTGGTCTAAGTCAGACCAACATAGAGGTTTTTATTTCATTTCTCTACGACATTTCTAACAGAAGTTACATGCAGTTTTCTCTGGGGTTTTTCCAAGGGGGCGCTAGAGCATTATTTTGATTTTTAGGGTTTGGTTTTTTATTAGATGGCAATTTTCGCCAGTCCTGATGTGTGTGTAAAATTTGGTGAGTTTTAAAGCATGGTAAGGGGGTCCAATTACAGATCGGCGTTTCTGGATGTTGTTGATAAATGGCTTTTGCTCTGTATAGTAGAGCTTTAATTTGCACTTTGAAGCATTTTAAAGGGGTCAAATTACAGCTCAAAGAGGCAAAAATGACATTTTTTAGGTAACTTTGCGCAGGGGTTCTTTGAAGGCGCGTAAAATCAAAACCGGAGCAGTAATCAAAACTCTGTTCTATACTTTTAATCAGAAGGGTTCAATCTCTCTCCTGTGCGAGTTTGAAGCCGAAACGACAAACGCGCTCAGAGGAGATAACTTTTGAAAAAAGGTGACGGGTGTTTACAAAACTTTTATTTTGAAGGGGTAATTTTTAACTCCCTGTTGAATTTTAAAATGTAGGTCTAAGTGAGACCTACATGGAAGTTTTTGTTTCATGTCTTTCCGGCATTCCTACCGGAAGTTACAAGCAGTTGTGTCTGTGTTTTCTTCCTAGGAGCAGTTTTTTCTGTTTTATTCAAAAATTACGCAAGAGCGCAATTTTGAGTTTTTTTTTTTTTTTTTCATTAGATCGCTATTTCTGCCAGTCCTAATGTGTGTGCCAAGTTTGGTGAGTTTTGAAGCATTTTAAGGGGGTCAAATTACAGCTGAAAGAGGCAAAAAATTCATTTTTTGCGAAAATTTAGTTTTGAAGGGGTTTTTGCCAACTTCCTGTTGATTTTAGGTATAGAAGTTTCAAATGGGGAATCTAGGTCTAAGTCAGTCCTACACGGAGGTTTTTGTTTCATGTCTCTATGACATTCCTAACGGAAGTTACAAGCAGTCTGTTGTTCTTTCCTTCCTAGGGGGCGCTAGCGCGCAATGTTGATTTTTCTGGTTTTGCTGCCTAATATGTTGGGAAGGCATGCCAGACCGACGTGTGTGTCAAATTTGGTGAGTTTTGAAGCATGTTAAGGGGGTCAAATTACAGCGCATAGGTGCGGAAGAAAGAAAGAATAATAAAACGCACCAGTTTCAATACCCCCCGCGACCCCAAAGGGAATACGCGGTTGAAAATTGATGGATGGATGGATGGGCCTTATAACCCGGTGCGCCTAATGTACAGCAACATTTTGCTTGTGCTTATCGACCTCGAAGCTATTTTATGTGGTACAAAGTGTAATGATAAGTGTGACCAGTAGATGGCAGTCAAACATAAGAGATACGTGAAAACTGGAAACGCATTGTGTGTGTGTTGTGTCACCCCGGGATGCACGAGGACCAAGACAAGCCAGAATCGCAGGTAAGACTTAATTTAATATACAAAAAGTAAAAGAACACTGGTACAAAAGGCAAAATAAAGTGCGTGCCCATGCACGGGAAGCTAATGCTAAACGTAGCAAGGAAGTCCAAAAATCCAAAAGTGACGTGCCGATCGCACGAGAAGCTAAGCCGTGACTTAGCCCAAGTAAAAGCCAACGTGAGAGTTGCATGAAGCAATCAACAAACCAAGAACAAACTGAGGTCGAAGGCAGGCTTAAATAATAAAGTAACAATCAAAACACAGGTGCGTGACAAAAGCAGAGCAGGTGGAACAAATAAGAAACCATGGTAACCGAACAAACAAAGAAGTGCACAAACTAGGGATCGGAAGAGTCCAAAAATAATCAGAAAACACACAAAAAGGACTCAAGAACAAAACTATGTTTGGGATCATGACACTGTCTTTTCTGTCCTTTAGCAAATAAACTCAGACCGACAGATATGCAGCAAGTCATGTACACATTTTTTCACACTTAAGTGTGGCGGCACCAACAAAACATACATTTTGAATAGAAAAAAAATGAAGTACAAGTCAGTGATGTACTTTAGGGCGAGGTTCATGGCTGCTGAGGCACGCGGCTTTCAACTCAGTTCATGAAGTATTGTGCAATTAGATCGGCTCATGAGAAGTGAATTATATTTATATAGCGCTTTTCTCTGGTGACTCACAGGGCTACCTCACGCTTTCATCCACAGTCGTCCGTCTGCATCCCGGGAGAACAACGGCGCATAAAAAAGTGACCCCAGCGTGACATGAATAAATGGAAAAAAAACAGTAATCCAGACCTCTTTTTCTTAAAATTTCGCATCTTTTTTGCTGAAAATGTACATGTTCTTTTTATTTTTAATTTTTTACTTCAAATCCATTGTATAAAGCATGGGTGTCAAACTCTGGCCCTTAGGGCAATATCAAATTAACATTAGAGCTGGCCCGCCAGTATTATACAGCATTCACCGCTAATACTCATACTTCCCAACCCTCCCGAAAAACATTCTCCCGATTTCCACCCGGACAACAATATTGGGGGCGTGCCTTAGAGGCACTGCCTTTAGCGCCCTCTACAACCTGTTGTCACTTCCGCTTTTCCTCCATACAAACAGCGTGCCAGCCCAGTCACATAATATATGCGGTTTCTACACACAGGTATGTGAATGCAACGCGTACTTGGTCAACAGCCATACAGGTCACACTGAGGGTGGCCGCATAAACAACTTTAACACTGTTACAAATATGCGCCACACTATGAACCCACACCAAAAAAGAATGACAAACACATTTCGGGAGAACATCCGCACCGTAACACAACATAAACACAACAGAGCAAACACCCAGAACCCCTTGCAGCAATAACTCTTCCGGGACGCTACACTATAAACCCCCCACAACCAACAACCCCCCCCTCCCCCACATTTATTTTCAAATTTATTAGCCTGTGGAAAATGTTAATGTTGATTTTTACCTCAGAAGGCGGCAAATAGAAAAGACGCATTAATTGTTTTTATTAGGGTCCGCAGGCTCATTGCAAAAGGACTCCACAGGACTCCAAGGACCCTATTGAAACTGTAAGGTTTTATTCTTTATTATTATTCTTTATTATTCCGCACCTATGCGCTGTAATTTGACCCCCTTAACATGCTTCAAAACTCACCAAATTTGACACACACGTCGGTGTGGCAAACCTCCCCAACTTATTAAGCAACCAAACCCCAAAAATCAAAATTGCGCGCTAGCGCCCCCTCGGAAGAAACAAAAAAACGACTGCTAGTAACTTCCGTTAGGAATGTCGTAGAGACATGAAACAAAAACCTCTATGTAGGAATGACTTAAACCTACATTTCCAATTAGAAACTTCTATAGCAAAAATCAACAGGAAGTTGGCAAAAACCCCTTCAAAACAAAATTTTCGCAAAAACTGCAATTTTTGCCTCTTTGAGCTGTAATTTGACCCCCTTAAAATGCTTCAAAACTCACCAAACTTGGCACACACATCAGGACTGGCAAAAATTACGATTTAATGAAAAAACCAAACCCCTAAATTAAAAAATGCGCTCTATCGCAATTTTTGAATAAAACAGAAAAAACTGCTCCTAGGAAGAGAAAACTGCTTGTAACTTCCAGTAAGAATGTCGGAAAGACATGAAACAAAAACCTCTATGAAGGTCTTACTTAGACCTACATTTTAATAACTGACATCCTTCAGGAAAAATCAACCGGAAGTTAAAAAAAATTACCCTTTTAAAATAAAAGTTTTGTTAACACCCGTCACCTTTTTTCAAACGTTATCTCCTCTGAGCTCGTTTGTCGTTTCGGCTTCAAACTCGCACAAGAGAGAGATTGAACCTTTTTGATTAAAATGTATTCACATAGTTTTGATTACTGCTCCGGTTTTGATTTCACGCGCCTTCAAAGAAAACCCCTGCGCAAAGTTTCCTAAAAAATGTCATTTTTACCTCTTTGAGCTGTAATTTGACCCCCTTAAAATTCTTCAAAGTGCAAGTTATAGCTCTACTATGCAACGCGAAAGCCATTTATCAACAACATCCAGAAACGCTGATCTATAATTTGGCCCCCTTAACATGCTTCAAAACTCACCAAATTTTACACACACTATCAGGACTGGCGAAAATTGCCATCTAATAAAAAACCAAACCCCTAAAGTCAAAATTGCGCTCTAGCGCCCCCTAGGAAAAAACACAGACAAAACTGCTTGTAATTTCTGTTAGGAATGTCGTAGATACATGAAATAAAAACCTCTATGTAGGTCTGACTAAGACCAGGGCTTGAGTCGCGAGGGCAGCAGCCAAAGGCGGACCCGACCAACGCTGCTTGCAGCTTTAATTAAAATTGTATTTAATATGCCTTTAATGTTTTTTTCGTTTGTTTTTTGAAAGTTGATTTTGCACTATTAAGTTGTATAAGCGTTGCTTGTTCTATATTCAGTGTTAAAGCAAATCAGTGTGGCAAACTGAGCAATAATTATTGATATTTTATTATTATTATTATACTTATTTGAAACTGGATTTTGCATGTCACTATAAAGTTATGTAAGCCTTGCTTGTTCAATATTCAATGCAAAACTTGTCCGGGTCCCTTTTAAAAGGTTAATTTGTTGAACCTTGGCCCGCGGCTTTGTTCAGTTTGAAATTTTGGCCCACTCTGTATTTGAGTTTGACACCCCTGGTATGAAGGAACATTATTCAAAACTCACCGTCCAAACACATTAGGACATAATTGTATGTGGAAAGGCGGAGCCGACCGTCCGATAGAGAGGCAGGGCATGCTGGAGAGATGGCGGCGAGGAGGCGGGGATGGCGAGCGAGCAGCGAGGCGGGGCGAGGCCACAAACGAGATCAGGTGTGTGGATCGTGCACCTGTACACGATTAACGTATATCCTCTTGCTGTATAAAAGGGGAGAAGGAGGAGAGAACGGGGCTGGTGATGGTGTGGAGCGAGAGAACAACATAAAACGATGGAGACGGGGAGGGAAGTCTTGTTTGTTTTTCTGTCTTGTGATCTATGTATTTTATTTTGAAAAGCTACCCTCTCGTTTCAGATCACGGGTCCTTCCTCTTGTGTCACCAGTCTGACGTCATCCTTGATTCCTGATTGTTTCCACCTGTTCCCCATCACCCCTACATCCTATTTAAGCTCACTTCTCCGTTTGTCCTTTGCCAGATCGTCTCGTCTATCGTGCCTTCTAGCGTCCGTGTTCATGTCCACGTCCATGTCCTTGATTCCCTCCTTGCCCAAAACACACCCAGGAGTGAACCATCGAAAGTGGGGGACAAATTGAGGAAAAGTTGGAAAAAGGTCCGAAATTGTTTAAAAATCCTACCCAAGATGGAGTTCCAGAAGTCCCGCAGCGAGCTGCACGAGCCCCGGGACCCCCGGGGATGACCAAAAGACACCCAGAAGTGAACCATCGAAAGTGGGGGACAAATTGAGGAAAAGTTGGAAAAAGGTCCGAAATTGTTTAAAAATCCTACCCATTGCTCCTGTTTTTTCTTGTTCTCCCTCATTTTTGATCATAGCAGTTATTTTTTGCTGAAATTTTGAGTTTATTTTTTCCTCCTTCGAGCGTCCTTAGTTTTCCTTCGTCGACCCAATTGGTGAGTTTTTTGTTATTCCAAATTTCGTTTTATTTCCTCATTGATTGAGTGATTTTTTTGTTTATTCATAGATATTGTATTTGTATATATTATTAGAGTTTATTTTTCCTCCTGTTGGAGCGCTTTTTGTTAATTCTTCTTGGTATTCTATTTTTGTTAGGTTATTTTTTTGAAGTAGTATTCCTCCTTATTTTTTGGAGTGATTTTTTGAGTTAAGTGGTCATCCTCGGATTTATTTTCCGTACATTGTACATATTTTTGTGAAATACTTTTTACCAAAGTTATTTCAAAATAAAAGCTGTTATTTTTGGAAACTTCCTCTCTGACTCTAGGTCCTCTCATTTCCAAGTCGTAACAGACGGAGCGCAAGAGACGGACTGAAGTACCTGCTTCTAAAAAAGGAACAGTTGATTAGTTAACTCGTTCCAGCTGAGATATCCACTCACCTGTTGGCTGCTTCATGGCCGGCCCCCTAGCACAAACCCCGTCCGCAGGGGACGCGTGGACCACGCCCCTCTCCACGCTGTAGCTTTGGTCTCCCCTTTCATTCTTTTAGTTACATATTTCAATCAATCAATCAATGTTTACTTATATAGCCCTAAATCACTAGTGTCTCAAAGGGCTGCACAAACCACAACACGAACCACTACGACATCCTCGGTAGGACCACATAAGGGCAAGGAAAACTCACACCCAGTGGGATCTCGGTGACAATGATGACCCGTCGTATCAATTCCTAGATATGGTCGTAATTATACTAAATGCACTGGGCATAATAAACACAACATTATTAATATTGCTACTACGGATAATTTGATCAAAAATTCCCTAAAACAGCCCACTACCTATAATATAGGTTTTTTGAACATAAGATCATTGTCTGCCAAAACGTTGTTAGTTAATGATATCATCAGAGACAACAATCTTAACGTCATCGGTCTCAGCGAAACCTGGCTTAAACCAAACGACTTTTTAGCGCTAAATGAGGCATGTCCTCCTAACTTTACACATGCGCATATTGCCCGTCCCCTTAAAAGGGGTGCGGGAGTCGCACTAATATACAACGAAAACTTTAACCTTAGTCCTAACATAAATAATAAATATAAATCGTTTGAAGTGCTTACTATGAGGTCTGTCACACCGCTGCCTCTACACCTGGCTGTTATCTACCGCCCCTCAGGGCCCTATTCGGACTTTATCAATGAATTCTCAGAGTTTGTTGCTGATCTAGTGACGCTATTGACGATATTTCAAAGGCTTCAAAATTCCTTTGTCGATTCAGTTTAAAAGAAAAAGAAATTTGCTCAAGAAAGATATCTCAGCATTACCACTTCTAAAGATGGATCGGGTTATTATTATTCATTTGGGAGTCGTCTGCCCTTGCGACTAAGCTACGAGGAAGCCTCGGAAAGGGAGCAGCTTTAAACTTTGCCCATACAAATGTAAGAAGGGCTTCTCAGAGGGCAATGGTGGAAAGCTGTTATCCCAGCCGGTTGCTCATGTTTGACCTGGTCGTCCCAAGGAGTTTGTGCAGAAAATGCAATTTATCAAGCATGTCCTTGATATCTAATAGACTGCATACCAGGAAGAAGAAAAATATATATAATTTCTCCACACCAGAAAAACTCTGTTTACAATAACTTGGACCTGAGTTAACTTCCACTTTAATTTCACTTTGATTTCAACCAATCAGCTGCCTCTGTCCTCATTGCATGCAAATTGGTCAAATTTCCACAAGACTGCCCTCAAACTGAGTCCTTTTTCACCAAGTACCACCTCATAAAACACTTTACTCTCCATAAGTACCACCATGATGACCAACAATAAAATACAGTAGCGCAGTAGGCGTAAATATTCGTTGGAAACAATGCAGAAGCATTTTGATATTACACAGTTTGAACAGCAGCACTATGTTTGAATATTTTATCAGGTGATTATTTGGTCTACTACGACAAACCCTGTTTCCAAATGAGTTGGGAAATTGTGTTAGATGTAAATATAAACGGAATACAATGATTTGCAAATCCTTTTTAACCCATATTCAGTTGAATGCACTACAAAGACAAGATATTTGATGTTCAAACTCATAAATTTTATATTTTTTTGCAAATAATAATCAACTTAGAATTTCATGGCTGCAACACGAGCCAAAGTAGTTGGGAAAGGGCATGTTCACCACTGTGTTACATCACCTTTTCTTTTGACAACACTCAATAAACGTTTGAGAACTGAGGAAACTAATTGTTGAAGCTTTGAAAGTGGAATTCTTTCCCATTCTTGTTTTATGTAGAGCTTCAGTCGTTCAACATGTTTTTATTTTACGCTTCATGATGCGCCACACATTTTCGATAGGAGACAGGTCTGCAGGCAGGCCAGGAAAGTACCCGCACTATTTTACTACGAAACCACGCTGTTTTAACACGTAGCTTGGCATTGTCTTGCTGAAATAAGCAGGGGCATCCATGATAACGTTGCTTGGATGACAACATATGTTGCTCCAAAACCTGTATGGACCATTCAGCATTAATGGTGCCTTGACGGACGTGTAAGTTACCCATGCCTTGGGCACTAATACACCCCCATACCATCACAAAAGCTGGCTTTTAAACTTTGCGGCTATAACAATCCGGATGGTTATTTTCCTCTTTGTTCCGGAGGACACCACAAACACAGTTTCCAAATATAACTTGAAATGTGAACTCGTCAGACCACAGAACACTTTTCTACTTTGCATCAGTCCATCTTAAATGAGCTCGGGCCCAGCGAAGCCAGCGACGTTCCTGGGTGTTGTTGACAAATGGGTTTTGCTTTGAATACCAGAGTTTTAACTTGCACTTACAGATGTAGCAACCGACTGTAGTTACTGACAGTGGTTTTATGAAGGGTTCCTGAGCCTATGTGGTGATATCCTTTATACACTGATGTCGGTTTTTGATGTAGTACCGCCTGAGGGCTCAAAGGTCTGTAATATCATCGCTTACGTGCAGTGATTTCTCCAGATTCTCTGAACCTTTTGATGATTTTACAGACCGTAGATGGTAAAATCCCTAAATTCCTTGCAATAGCTCGTTGAGAAATGTTGTTCTAAAACTGTTCGACAATTTGCTTACAAAGTGGTGACCCTCACCCCATCCTTGTTTGTGATTTACTTAGCATTTCATGGAAGCTGTTTTTATAGCCAATCATGGCACCCACCTGTTCCCAATTAGCCTGCACACCTGTGGGATGTTCCAAATAAGTGTTTGATGAGCATTTCTCAACTTTAGCAGTATTTATTGCCACCTTTCCCAACTTCTTTGTCACGTGTTGCTGGCATCAAATTCTAAAGTTAATGATTATTTGCACACAAAAAAAAATGTATATCAGTTTGAACTTAAGGGAATAAGCGGTAGAAAATGGATGGATGGATGGATGGGTCTTTGTAGCATATTCAATTGAATATGGGTTGGAAAATTAAATGCAAATCATTGTATTCCTTTTATATTTACATATAACACAATTTCCAACAGGGGTTGTAGATGGAAACAGTTTGAGAATCCCTGAATTAGGGACTTCATGAGTGAAAATTTGCCATTTTCTTTACTCAGAAACAGGTTTAAACTAACAGCTAAGCAGAGCCGCGGTGTTATTTTTGCATCACCTGCTAGCCACAGAAAATATTGAAGTGAATTACCACATATTATGTTTTGCTTATGTTGAAGATTTATATTCACCTTGGAGAAAGCGAACCACCAAGTTTAAGTAAATAGTGGTATTTCAAATAAGGCCCCTTAGTTTGACATTCACAAGTGGACTGGGTCACTTCTCGTAGGAAAGAGGCCTTCATTTGGACTTCGGAATGCAAAAGTGATAGCCCTATCCTTGAGAAGAGACTACATGTTTAGCGTAATGCTATCATTTAAGTTAAGACCAGCATCTGTTGGTTTTCCAGACACTTACACACAAACATCTCCTTTATGGTCACGGTGTACTCTCCTGACTTAGCACACACCCAGAGACAGGAAGGAGGAATAAATAAACTGATCAGTTTGGCTTCCCCAAGTTAGAAATGCTTCATCTTTTGACTTGAACTCCTACAGGAACTGCAGTCCTTTATAAAAACGCTCGCTTGTAATATACCAACTTTTTGTTCAGTACAGCGTCTGTCGTGTCACGCTTTTGTCCGGACGAGGCTGACAAGACCAGAAATACACATCAATATCAGAAAGTGTATTGATTTAGCCTCTCCTTGGAGAACAACAGAGCTTAGTCTGATGTTCTAAGACTGAGGTCTGTAATGTCTTGTTTTTAGAGGGAATCCTCTACTTTTCCTCTGATGCAGAAGTAAGATTTGGATTGTAATTTTTTGGGTGACACATTGATTTTAACGTGCAAAATGGACCAACGTCTCCGTGTCAGAGCACTGCATCATTCATTCATGTCTAGCTCAACCCTCAAAGGATGGATGGATGGATGGATGGATGGATGGATGGATGGATGGATGAACTGACTTCAGGAAGGGCAGGTGAGACCATGGTTGTCAGGTTTGAACATCTATGACATTTATTAAAACTGACAAAAAGCAAGGAAATAAACAGAGACAGAATTCAATTTGGCTCAATTTGAAGAGAGACGTCAGGACAGTGTCTCAGCACGATCTGGCCGAAAGATTGTGTGCCACCTCTTTTTATTTGGACTATCCCTGTTTACATAACCGCTGTTTCTAAAGGAATGCGGGGTGAAGTGAAGTGAATTATATTTATATAGCGCTTTTCTCTAGTGACTCAAAGCACTTTTACATAGTGAAACCCAATATCTAAGTTACATTTAAAACCAGTGTGGGTGGCACTGGGAGCAGGTGGGTAAAGTGTCTTGCCCAAGGACACAACGGCAGTGACTAGGATGGCGGGAGCGGGGATCGAACCTGGAACCCTCAAGTTGCTGGCATGGCCGCTCTACTAACCGAGCTATACCATCCATCCATCCATTTACTACCGCTTGTTCCCTTTTGGGGTCGTGGGGGGCGCTGGCGCCTATCTCAGCTACAATCGGGCGGAAGGCGGGGTACACCCTGGACAAGTCGCCACCTCATCGCAGGGCCAACACAGATAGACAGACAACATTCACACTCACATTCAAACACTAGGGCCAATTTAGTGTTGCCAATCAACCTATCCCCAGGTGCATGTCTTTGGAAGTGGGAGGAAGCCGGAGTACCCGGAGGGAACCCACGCATTCACGGGGAGAACATGCAAACTCCACACGGAAAGATCCCGAGCCTGGATTTGAACCCAGGACTGCAGGACCTTCGTATTGTGAGGCAGACGCACCGAGCTATACCGCCCAATGTAAATAGCCATTGTATACGGTCACATTAACACAAAAGAAAAAAATGTTTCGGGCTTTGGGCTGGTCCTGGATCGAGCTTGGGCAGGTCTCGGATCACAATTGATAAACCCTCTCGTCTCCTCCCATGGTACAGAAATGGAATTTTACAAGCCTTTGACTTGGTTCAACAAAGACAGAAACTGCTCGCCGGAAGTTTCTGAAAACAGAAACTTTTGTGATAACTAACACATATTTATTCGAACATTGGTCCTCTCAAAAATCAACAGTGCTTGTGGGGATGGTCTCCACCTTCAAGTTCTTGCACACCTCTCTTGAAGAATAAACACTGCGGTCAAAAACCACTTTGGACCCCCCACACATGTTTGAGCTGTTACCCTGCGGGCAGATGACTCGTTCCTATCACACACTACCAAACTCAGTAACAGCTTTTTCCCCTGAGCTATAAGAAAGGCAAACCCATACTGGTTCTTGAATATATAGCAACTGTGTAATGACAAAGTCTACTCCATTCAAATGTTTTAACCTTTCCTCAGCCTGCGTAATCCTGCAATATAGGTGGAGTCCTGTTTAGCATTTCTGCCTGACAGTCAGGAGATTCGAGTTGGAACATTTCTCAGTGGAGTTTGCTTGTTATTACTTGCATGGGTTTTGGGGGTGACCCGCCTCGACTACTGTAACGTATTATTTTCGGGTCTCCCCATGTCTAGCATTAAAAGATTACAGTTGGTACAAAATGCGGTTGCTAGACTTTTGACAAGAACAAGAAAGTTTGATCACATTACACCTGTACTGGCTCACCAGCACTGGCTTCCTGTGCACTTAAGATGTGACTTTAAGGTTTTACTACTTACGTATAAAATACTACACGGTCTAGCTCCATCCTATCTTGCCGATTGTATTGTACCATATGTCCCGGCAAGAAATCTGCGTTCAAAGGACTCCGGCTTATTAGTGATTCCCAAAGCCCAAAAAAAGTCTGCGGGCTATAGAGCGTTTTCTGTTCGGGCTCCAGTACTCTGGAATGCCCTCTCGGTAACAGTTCGAGATGCCACCTCAGTAGAAGCATTTAAGTCTCACCTTAAAACTCATTTGTATACTCTAGCCTTTAAATAGACTCCCTTTTTAGACCAGTTGATCTGCCGTTTCTTTTCTTTTTCTTCTATGTCCCACTCTCCCTTGTGGAGGGGGTCCGGTCCGATCCGGTGGCCATGTACTGCTTGCCTGTGTATCTGCTGGGGACATCTCTGCGCCTCTGATCCGCCTCCCCTTGGGATGGTTTCCTGCTGGCTCCGCTGTGAACGGGACTCTCGCTGCTGTGTTGGATCCGCTTTGGACTGGACTCTCGCGACTGTGTTGGATCCATTGTGGATTGAACTTTCACAGTATCATGTTAGACCCGCTCGACATCCATTGCTTTCCTCCTCTCCAAGGTTCTCAGAGTCATCATTGTCACCGACGTCCCACTGGGTCATGTGCAGCCCTTTGAGACACTAGTGATTTAGGGCTATATAAGTAAACATTGATTGATTGATTGATTGAAAAAACATTACTTATTTCCTTATTCGGGGTATGCAAGTCGACTTTGTTCATAGAATATTGGCACAATAGTATCTCCAACATGTCTTGGTCGGCCCGGGAAAACACATCGCGTGGAGGCTTATTCGTCAAGTCAGAGAAAGAGTAGTCATGCTCCATCAAAGCAGAATTTCCGACTGGGTTCGGAAGTTCAGAAAGTACGGGACTGTGCAAAATCCTAATTTCAAAAGGTCTGAGGGACACTTATTCTGGTTGCAGCATTGATTTTGAGCATATTTTGGAAAGAACATGACTTTTATGCAAAGCCACTAAAATAACTGAAACTTTGAGAAATGATCGTAAACTTGGCTTGACCTTTGGAGGATTTAATAACATTCTTTTTTTGGGTCACCCTTGATTGATTGATTGAAACTTTTATTAGTAGATTGCACAGTACAGTACATATTCCGTACAACTGGCCACTAAATGGTAACACCCGAATACATGTTTTAACTTATTTAACCTTTATATTATGTTGAGGCTCAATTTGACCCATTTCAGTTTTTGTGTTTATCAAAGTACTGGTTATCCTTTCTTTTTCTTGCTGAAATTTGGTGACTTTTCCTCATCTAGGGTCATGAGCTGGTGTGTAAAATCTGCACACTTTGTTGAGTAGTGGAATGTCTTGCAGAGTTTGTATACAAAGATGGTGTTGCGGGTCATTTTGACCCAGACGCTTCAATGTGGGTAAATAGCCAAAATAAACAAGTCTCTTTGATGTAAGTTTTACTTTGATGTACAATTGTTTGTATTTTGATTGCCTCTGAGACCCAGAGCCAGGTGTGTGAAGAGAGGGAACTTTCTCAAACTTGTCCTTGTCACTGTTCTCATGTAATCTCTTTGACAAACTCACCAAAAATGAGCTCCAGAAGGATGACATCTGAGGAGACAAGGACAAGTGTGAGAAAGTTCCCTCTCTTTACACACCTGGCTCTGGGTCTCAGAGACAATCAAAATACAAACAATTGTACATCAAAGTAAAAAGTACATCAAGGAGACATGTTTATTTTTGGATCTGAACAGCTATTTACCCACATTAAAGCGCCTGGGTCAAAATGACCCACAACATCATCTTTTTATACAAACTCTGCACAAACATTCCACTACACATCAAAGTGTCCAGATTTACACACCAGTTCGTGACAATAGATGAGGAAAAGTCACCAGATTTTAGCAAGAAAAAGAAAGGATAACCAGTACTTTGATCAACACAAAAACTGAAATGGGTCAAATTGACCCTTAACATAATACAATTGGAATAAAAAATGTATTGTATGTCACTTTTCTAAATGTTTATATAACCTAAAATAAAATTGTTATTTGTTTAACCTGTTTTCTTGACTTTCTTGAGTGCATTTACACAGTACGGGTCAAAATGACCCGCAACATAACCAATGTCATTTTTTCCCAACATAATACAACGGTTAAGTCGGGGTCCACGTTAATCAATTCTTGGTACAAATATATACTGTCAGCATAATACAGTCATCACACGAGTTAATCATCAGCACTTCAGTCATCGTCAGAGAAATGGACATTGAAACAGTGTAGGTCTGACTTGGTAGGATATTTGCAGCGAGCAGTGAACATAGTGAGTTCAAAAAGCATAAGAACAAGTATATACATTCGATTAATTACATTTGATTATTTACAATCCGGGGAGGTGGAATGTGGAGGCGGGAGGGTGTTAGTCAAGGGTTGAAATTACCTGGAAATGTTGTTTTAGTCCAGTTTTGAAGGGGGGTAGAGACGCACTTTCTTTTACACCCTTTGGAAGTGCATTCCATATTGATGTGGCATAGAAGGAGAATGAGTTAAGACCTTTGTTAGATCGAAATCTGGGTTTAACGGGGTTTGTGGAGCTCCCCCTGGTGTTGTGGTTATAGCGGTCATTTGTGTTTTGGAAGTAGTTTGACATGTATTTCGGTATCAAGGAGGTGTAGCAGATTTTCTAAACCAGGCTCAGTGCAAGTTGTTTTACTCTGTCCTCCACCCAGAGCCAGCCCACTTTGGAGAAGTGGGCTGGATTGAGGTGTGATCTGGGGTGGAGGTCTAAAAGTAAGCTGACAATCTTGTTCTGGGATGTTTGGAGTCTAGATTTGAGGGTTTTGGAGGTGCAAGCGTAATCGAAACAAGGTTGAACGAGAGTTCGTGCTAGAATCTTCAAGGTGCTTTTGTTGACCAGAGAGGAATTTCTGTAGAGGAATCTCGTTCTTTGGTTGACCTTTTTGATCACCTTGGTTGCCATTTTATCACAGGAAAGATTAGCTTCGAGAATGGAACCTAGGTAGCTGATCTCATCCTTCCTGGTGATAACAATGTCCCCCACTTTTATGGTGAAGTCACTGACTTTCCTAAGGTTGATTTCGGACTCAAATAAGATGGATAAGGTTTTACCTAAGTGTATGGAAAGTTTATTGTCAGCGAGCCAGGTGCAAATACTTTTTTGGAAAAAAAAATGTTTTTTCTAAGATGGCGCTGCTGTAGTGGCTGCTGTAGGCAGGAGCTCTCTGCTCTTGTGTCATCCTTTTGTGTTTCCCTCTTGTTTTCATGTGTTATTATATTTTTTTTGCCTTTTGGGACTGTGTGACAAGGGGTGGCACTTTCTGTGGTGCTTTTTTTGTGGACTTCTGGATCTGCCTCCCGGGAGCCTTTTGGCCATGGAGACCAGCTGCTGGGTCTCTTCCACACCGGAGCCGGTTTGGAGGGACTGGAGGAGTTGCGGATGAGGGGACATGGCTGCGGAGCTAGCACTGAGCGATAGGACGGAGAGGCTTCGCGGTGTCTTGGCTGGGTGAGCAGGTGTCGGACACTTCAGTCTCCTTGGACGTATCCTCGCTCATCCATGCGGACTGGACTCTGGCCGAGTGTGGAGTCGGCTGTCTTGGTTGCTTTGTTGGGTCTGCTCCTGTCTCTGGCCATGCTCCCTCCACCCCAGCGGACGATGGCGTGGAAGACCGCAGAGGCCACCACAGTGGATATGTTTCTTTTACTTTTTATTCATAGCTGTGTCTAGAAGTGTCTGGTTGTATCTGCTTCTTTAATGTCTTTAATGTCCTCTGTGTTCTTTGATGTTTGATGTTTCCCTTGATGTGTACTATGGCTATGAGCTGTTTTTTTCCCTTGGCCTCAGTCCGCACCCCCTCTCCAGGGCCCAGGCTAAGACCGATTTTTTAATTTTATTTTAATCTTTTATTTTTTTCTCCCATTACCCCCCCTTGTTTACCTGTATCTCATCTTTTTTGTAAGGGGCGCTGGGCGCCGGCAGACCCGTCAGCGATCCTGTTCTGTCTCCCTGTAATGTTTGTCTGATCTTGAATGGGATTGTGCTGAACATTTTAATTTTCCCGAAGGAACTCTCCTGACGGAATAAATAAAGTACTATCTATCTATTTATCTATCTATCTAAATACTACAGAGTTCAGCACTGAGGATTTTCCACCTGTGACTTCTCTTTGCGGGATACCAGCAGAACTGAGTCATCCGCAAACAGGAACAATTAACAGTTGACATGCTGCTTACGTTTATTAGGAACAGTAAAGATTGAACTTTCACAGCATCATGTTGGACCCGCTCGACATCCATTGCTTTCGGTCCCCTAGAGGGGGGGGTGGTTGCCCACATCTGAGGTCCTCTCCAAGGTTTCTCATAGTCAGCATTGTCACTGGCGTCCCACTGGATGTGAATTCTCCCTGCCCACTGGGTGTGAGTTTTCCTTGCCCTTTTGTGGGTTCTTCCGAGGATGTTGTAGTCGTAATGATTTGTGCAGTCCTTTGAGACATTTGTGATTTGGGGCTATATAAATAAACATTGATTGATTGATTGATTGAAAGGCCCTGTACTCTGGTTCCCTTTTACATTTGAAAAACAGGCAAGAATTCTAACAGAATCTGCATTATTATTATTTCCACAGATGCGTTGTGGAACAGGGGTTAGTACATGTGCCTCACAATACGAAGGTCCTGAGTTCAATCCCGGGCTCAGGATCTTTCTGTGTGGGGTTTGCATGTTCTCCCCATGACTGCGTGGGTTCCCTCCAGGTACTCCAGCTTCCTCCCACTTCCAAAGACCTGCACCTGGGGATAGGTTGACTGGCAACACTAAAATTGGCCCTAGTGTGTGAATGTTGGTGGCGACTTGTCCAGGGTGTACCCTGCCTTCCGCCCCGAATGCAGCTGAGATAGGCTCCAGCACCCCACGCGACCTTAAAAGGGACAGGCGGTAGAAAATGGATGGATGGGTTGTCAATAATCCATGCATGCTAGTGTCCGCGTGCTTGAGAAAGTATGAAAGGGTTTTATCACTACAAGTGATATCGATTTATTTACGCAGCGGTGCAATATAAACCTGCTTATGCCCCCCATTGCCCCCAGGCAACCCACAGGTACTCTCCCCACATCCAGCACGTGCCGATGGATTTTAATATTTTTACAGCCAACTACATAATTTACTAGCATACACAAATAAAATGAGTATATCGATCTCACCAACATATTTCTGCATGTTAACTAGGTATAACTTTAAATGGTTGGTTCACAAGTAACACACAATAGAGCCCTAACATGAGGCAGTGGGGTATTTGCGAGCGGCAATAAAAATCTGCTGAGGAACCGTTACCATGGAAACCGGAGTCAGATGGGACGGACAACCCGACCCCGTTTTGAAAAATAATATCAGTTCTTGCAGACATTTTGCGAGGAGCCAGAGGTGACAGGTCGTCTCCCTTTCCCTGCTTGTGGCCATGAGGGAATTGTGTTTCTTCACTTCAATCAATCACACTGTAAAATAAATCCAAGTTGGGGAATCTGAAAATTGACAACAGTTTGGTGGGTTTATACTTCAAGTTAAAGGCCTACTGAAATGAGATTTTCTTATTCAAACGGGGATAGCAGGTCCATTCTATGTGTCATACTTGATCATTTCGCGATATTGCCATATTTTTGCTGAAAGGATGTAGTAGAGAACATCGACGATAAAATTCGCAACTTTTTGTCGCTAATAAAAAAGCCTTGCCTGTACCGGAAGTAGCAGACGATGTGCGTGTGACGTCACCGGTGTGAGGGCTCCTCACATCCTCACATTGTTTATAATCATAGCCACCAGCAGCAAGAGCGATTCTGATCGAGAAAGCGACAATTTCCCCATTAATTGCAGCAAGGATGAAAGATTCGTGGATGAGGATAGTGAGAGTGAAGGACAAAAAAAAAAAAAAGACGAGGGCAGTGGGAGCGATTCAGATGTTATTAGACACATTTACTAGGATAAATCTGGAACATCCCTTATCTGATTATTGTGTTACTGGTGTTTTAGTGAGATTATAAAGTCATACCTGAAAGTCGGAGGGTGTGGTGACCGCCAGTGTCTCTGAGTGAAGCCATGGAGGAGCCAAGAAAGTTGCAGCTGCCTCTTTGACAAGCTCCGCTCATGTTTACGGTAAGAGCCAACTTATTATCACAATTTTCTTACCGAAACCTGCTGGTGGACATGTGGTAGAGAAACATGTTCGCTTGACCACTCTGTTCCATATTAAAGCTTCACAACAAACAAAGAAACACCGCCCGTGTTTGTGTTGCTCAAGGCAGCTGCAATCCACCGCTTTCCCTCAAATGCATTCTTCTTTGTAGTATTCAGTATTAATTGAACAAATTGCAAAAGATTCAGTAACACAAATGTCCAGAACACTGTGTAATTATGCGATTAAATTGGACGACTTTTAGCCGTGAGTGGTGCTGGGATAAAATGTCCGCTACAACCAATAATGTCACAAGCACGCGTCAACATAAGCGTTAGAGATGCGCGGCTTGCGGTCTCATCCACGGAGTCCGCGGATAAACCGCGGGTCGGGCGGGTGACATGACGAAAAAATAGATTTTAATTAAATTCGGGCGGGTGGCGGTTGAACCAATCGGAAATAATTGTTATACATGGTTCAGGGATCGGTATCCTTTACCATTCAAAGAGCCATTTAGGACCCGTGTCACAAAGCGAAAAAGACAATAGGAGACGTAAACATTCTCTAGAATGACTGCCGGCAGTCACCCATTTGATAAATATTAGGGCGTGCTATGAAGTCATTGGCTTTGTCGCCTTCTACAGCGGGTACAATCTGCTTGTAGGTCTAGCAACATGTTGTCTGTCGAACACACCCACACGACTGCAAGGCATACTGGGTGACACAGAGTACATCAATGGTTGTGATATGAACCATTTTAACACTCTTAGTAATATGCGCCACGCTGTGAAGCCACATCAAACAAGAATGACAAACACATTTCGGGAGAACATCCTCACAGTAACACAACATAAACGCAACACAACAAATACCCAGAATCCTTTGCATCCACGACAATTCCTGACTATTTTATACACCCCACTAGAATCCACCCCGGCGGGTGGATGACGACTTTGGTGATGCGGTTGCGGATATTATGATTGCCTATCCGCACATCTCTAATAAGCGTCATCATTCCGCGACGTTTTCAACAGGACACTTGGCGGGAAATTTTAAATTGCAATTTAGTAAACTAAACCGGTTGATTGGCATGTGTTGCAATGTTAATATTTCATCATTGATATATAAACTATCAGACTGCGTGGTCGGTAGTAGTGGCTTTCAGTAGGCTTTTAATATGACCATATTTGTTAAAGAAAGTTGACATTTGGTAAAGAATTACAATATTTGATCTTTTGCCAGTTGGCTTTAGTTTCTGTGTGGAGTTTGCATGTTCTCCCCGTGAATGCGTGGGTTCCCTCCGGGTACTCCGGCTTCCTCCCACTTCCAAAGACATGCACCTGGGGATAGGTTGATTGGCAACACTAAATTGGCCCTAGTGTGTGAATGTTGTCTGTCTATCTGTGTTGGCCCTGTGATGAGGTGGCGACTTGTCCAGGGTGTACCCTGCCTTCTGCCCGATTGTAGCTGAGATAGGCGCCAGCGCCCCCCGCGACCCCGAAAGGGAATAAGCGGTAGAAAATGGATGGATGGCCATGGTAGCTTCACATTTGACTTTTCTCAAATCCTAAGCAGGTAATTTGCATAATTTTTTTCTTTAAACGTTTCAAATGTGCTTCATCCCTTTCATAATGCTGTCTTTTTAATTTTTTGGGTTGCTCAGTTATCTGAATATTCATCTTATTTGTTGAACTCTTCCCTCATGATAGAAAAAAAAACTGCTTAAAATCGATTGAGCATTCAAGTTTGTTCAGTTTCTACAAACTGTTTGAAGTCAAACTTTTCCCAGCTATCACCACAATACATGATATCCACCTATGAGGGTCTCTATTGTAGGTATAAACGTAATTGTGTATGGTCAGAATCCTTTCAGAGTACCCGTAATAAAATAATGCAATTACTAATCAAAGAGAGGTAAGCACATAAAGACAATTGGGTTATTTCTGTTAGGACCCAAGACTGCAAACACACAATTACTTTATGTCTTATAAACTTGTTTTAATAAGTTTTTTTCACCATAATTGGCTTCAAAACTGGTGGAAGCCAGCAATCGTAAGTATCGACTTCAGTATTTACAACCAGAACTTTTCATGCATCCCGAACCTTGTTGCCTGTCACGCCTGTAAGTTTATGTTTTGGTTTTGGTCAGGTTATGTTAAGTTTTTTGGACATTTTAGTTCTGTCTTGTCACTTCCTGGTTTGTTTTGTTACCAAAGCTACTCATTAGTTTTCACCTGTCATGTCAGGGCCTTGTTCTCAGCCTCACACCAGTTTTCACTAATGATCACGGCTACTTAAGTCACTCTTTTTCTTGTCTTGATTCTGGGATCTTCACACTCGCACGCACCCTACCCATGCTGCACCTCCTTCAAGCCCTCCTTTATCTGCTTCATGCCTTGCTACGCTGTTCATTTTGTCCAAGTAAGTCTTTGTTTATAGTTTGTAGATTAGTTTATCGTATTGTACCATATGTCCCGGCAAGAAATCTGCGTTCAAAGGACTCCGGCTTATTAGTGATTCCCAAAGCCCCAAAAAAGGGCTATAGAGCGTTTTCAGTACTCTGGAATGCCCTCCCGGTAAAAGTTCGAGATGCCACCTCAGTAGAAGCATTTAAGTCTCACCTTAAAACTCATTTGTATACTCTAGCCTTTAAATAGACTCCCTTTTTAGACCAGTTGATCTGCCGTTTCTTTTCTTTTTCTCCTATGTCCCCCCATCCCTTGTGGAGGGGGTCCGGTCCGATCCGGTGGCCATGTACTGCTCGCCTGTGTATCGGCTGGGGACATCTCTGCGCTGCTGATCCGCCTCCGCTTGGGATGGTTTCCTGCTGGCTCCGCTGTGAACGGGACTCTCGCTGCTGTGTTGGATCAATTATAGATTGAACTTTCACAGTATCATGTTAGACCCGCTCGACATCCATTGCTTTCCTCCTCTCATAGTCATCATTGTCACCGACGTCCCACTGGGTGTGAGTTTTCCTTGCCCTTATGTTTTTATTATTATTATGAGGATGTCGTAGTGGTTTGTGCAGCCCTTTGAGACACTAGTGATTTAGGGCTATATAAGTAAACATTGATTGATGATGGATATAGTTCATAGCCAATTGTTTTTGTGCAAAGTCCTTTAATTTGTGTCCATCATTTCATGCCATCGAGCAGGTGTTTTTGTTTCACGTTTGTACTGTTTAGCCAAGTTTTGTACCTCCTCGTGAGCGCCCTTAGTTTGTTTATTTTTTATTATAGTGTTTAAATAAACAACCATGTACTCACGTCCACGCCTCGCTCGTGCTGATCCTCATCTGCATCGGAGAAAAAATCCATGTCCAAGCCAAGTTGTGACATTGCCACAGTTACTTTGAAAAAGTAATGTAATTGCTGACTATTTCTTTAAAAACTAATTTAGTTATTTTTGAAATAAAGTATTAACTATAATAACTAAATTGAATTACAAGCTTCGTTTTTAATTTAAATCAATCAATCAATCAATCAATCGTTTACTTATATAGCCCTAAATCACAAGTGTCTCAAAAGGCTGCACAAGCCACAACGACATCCTCGGCTCAGATCCCACATATGGGTAAGAAAAAACTCAACCCCCTTGGTGGGGGCCGCAGATGTGCCCCCAGCCCCCCCGGGCGACCAGTGCAATGGACGTCAAGTGGATCTGTTACGTTGGGGTTGCAGCTGGGGTATGCAAACGGAACACTCCTGACAGGACTTGCAGGTAGGAACATGATTTATTCTCAGAACAAAATCAAAGCACCACTGAAAGAAAACATGTGCCAATTGCACTCGAAGCTAAACACTTAGCATGGGCTAGGAGACCGGCAAAACTTGCGTAAGAGGAGCGTGAAGCAAACAAAGAAGCCGGGCCGACTGACTGGCAAAGTCAGGCTTAAATAATGCCTCTGATTAGTGCTCGAGAAACAGGTGAGCGTCCCGAACACCAATCAGAGGCAGGTGGAAATAATAGGTAGTCATGGTAACTAAACAAACTTAAGGGTGCACAACAACAAGAGCTAAGGGAGTCCAAATCCAGCAGAAAATAACAAAAACATGATCCGGGCCACGGATCATGACAGGATCTAGGTAATAGTGTGAGAGTCGAGTTCATAGTGCATCTAACATAATAGTGTGAGAGTCCAGTCCTTGGTGGCTCTAACATAATAGTGTGAGAGTCCAATCTATGGTGGATCTAACATAATAGTGTAAGAGTCCAGTCCATAGTGGATCTAACGTAATAGTGTGAGAGTCCAGTCCTTGGTGGATCTAACATAATAGTGTAAGAGTCCATTCCTTGGTGGATCTAACATAATAGTGTGAGAGTCCAGTCTATGGTGGATCTAACATAATAGTGTAAGAGTCCAGTCCATAGTGGATCTAACATAATAGTGTGAGAGTCCAGTCCTTGGTGGATCTAACATAATAGTGTGAGAGTCCAGTCTATGGTGGATCTAACATAATAGTGTAAGAGTCCAGTCCATAGTGGATCTAACATAATGGTGTGAGAGTCCAGTCCTTGGTGGATCTAACGTAATAGTGTAAGAGTCCAGTCCATAGTGGATCTGACATAATAGTGTGAGAGTCCAGTCCTTGGTGGATCTAACATAATAGTGTGAGAGTCCAGTCTATGGTGGATCTAACATAATAGTGTAAGAGTCCAGTCCATAGTGGATCTAACATAATAGTGTGAGAGTCCAATCTAGGGTGGATCCAACATAATAGTGTAAGAGTCCAGTCCATAGTGGATCTAACATAATAGTGTGAGAGTCCAGTCCTTGGTGACTCTAACATAATAGTGTGAGAGTCCAATCTATGGTGGATCTAACATAATAGTGTAAGAGTCCAGTCCATAGTGGATCTAACATAATAGTGTGAGAGTCCAGTCCTTGGTGACTCTAACATAATAGTGTGAGAGTCCAATCTATGGTGGATCTAACATAATAGTGTAAGAGTCCAGTCCATAGTGGATCTAACATAATAGTGTGAGAGTCCAGTCTATGGTGGATCTAACATAATAGTGTAAGAGTCCAGTCCATAGTGGATCTGACATAATAGTTTGAGAGTCCAGTGTATGGTGGATCTAACATAATAGTGTAAGAGTCCAGTCTATGGTGGATCTAACATAATAGTGTAAGAGTCCAGTCTATGGTGGATCTAACATAATAGTGTAAGAGTCCAGTCCATAGTGAATCTAACATAATAGTGTAAGAGTCCAGTCTATGGTGGATCTAACGTAATAGTGTGAGAGTCCAGTCTATGGTGGATCTAACATAATAGTGTGAGAGTCCAGTCCTTGGTGGATCTAACATAATAGTGTGAGAGTCCAGTCCATAGTGGATCTAACATAATAGTGTGAGAGTCCAGTCATTTGGTGGATCTAACATAATAGTGTGAGAGTCCAATCTAGGGTGGATCTAACATAATAGTGTAAGAGTCCAGTCCATAGTGGATCTAACATAATAGTGTGAGAGTCCAGTCCTTGGTGACTCTAACATAATAGTGTGAGAGTCCAATCCATGGTGGATCTAACATAATAGTGTAAGAGTCCAGTCCATAGTGGATCTAACATAATAGTGTGAGAGTCCAGTCTATGGTGGATCTAACATAATAGTGTAAGAGTCCAGTCCATAGTGGATCTGACATAATAGTGTGAGAGTCCAGTCTATGGTGGATCTAACATAATAGTGTAAGAGTCCAGTCTATGGTGGATCTAACATAATAGTGTAAGAGTCCAGTCCATAGTGAATCTAACATAATAGTGTAAGAGTCCAGTCTATGGTGGATCTAACGTAATAGTGTGAGAGTCCAGTCTATGGTGGATCTAACATAATAGTGTGAGAGTCCAGTCCTTGGTGGATCTAACATAATAGTGTGAGAGTCCAGTCCATAGTGGATCTAACATAATAGTGTGAGAGTCCAGTCATTTGGTGGATCTAACATAATAGTGTGAGAGTCCAATCTAGGGTGGATCTAACATAATAGTGTAAGAGTCCAGTCCATAGTGGATCTAACATAATAGTGTGAGAGTCCAGTCCTTGGTGACTCTAACATAATAGTGTGAGAGTCCAATCCATGGTGGATCTAACATAATAGTGTAAGAGTCCAGTCCATAGTGGATCTAACATAATAGTGTGAGAGTCCAGTCTATGGTGGATCTAACATAATAGTGTAAGAGTCCAGTCCATAGTGGATCTGACATAATAGTGTGAGAGTCCAGTCTATGGTGGATCTAACATAATAGTGTAAGAGTCCAGTCCTTGGTGGATCTAACATAATAGTGTGAGAGTCCAGTCCATGGTGGATCTAACATAATAGTGTGAGAGTCCAGTCCATGGTGGATCTAACATAATAGTGTAAGAGTCCAGTCCATAGTGGATCTGACATAATAGTGTGAGAGTCCAGTCTATGGTGGATCTAACATAATAGTGTAAGAGTCCAGTCCTTGGTGGATCTAACATAATAGTGTGAGAGTCCAGTCCATGGTGGATCTAACATAATAGTGTGAGAGTCCAGTCCATGGTGGATCTAACATAATAGTGTAAGAGTCCAGTCCATAGTGGATCTAACATAATAGTGTGAGAGTCCAGTCCATGGTGGCTCTAACATAATAGTGTAAGAGTCCAGTCCATAGTGGATCTAACATAATAGTTTTAGAGTCCAGTCCATGGTGGATCTAACATAATAGTGTGAGAGTCCAGTCTATGGTGGATCTAACATAATAGTGTAAGAGTCCAGTCCATAGTGGATCTAACATAATAGTGTAAGAGTCCAGTCCATAGTGGATCTAACATAATAGTGTAAGAGTCCAGTCCATAGTGGATCTAACATAATAGTGTAAGAGTCCAGTCCATAGTGGATCTAACATAATAGTGTAAGAGTCCAGTTCATAGTGGATCTAACACAATAGTGTAAGAGTCCAGTCCATAGTGGGGCTAGCAGGAGATCATCTTGAGTGGACACAAGTCAGAGACGTCCCGAACTGATGCACAGATGAGTGGTCCACCCTGGGTCCCGACTTTGGACAGCTAGCGCTTCATCGGTGGTCCCCGAATCTGTCGCAGCACATCACGTTGAAAACACCAGAACATTGTTATCTTTAGCTAAAACCGATTCTTAATAATGGCTGTATTTCTAGTGATAAAATCCCCAACTCGCTCTTTCCTCCATTGTTGTTTAGGTTGTGTTGCCTGCTGCTCGGTATGTTTTGCAGCAGGGCCGCAGATGGGATTTCTGAACTGAAAGGGACCAAGCTGTCAGCAAATTATTTCAACTCAATGAATTGTTTTTCCACTCCATGCCTTCATCAAAATATGTTTTGACTTTTGTCCGTCCGCTTCCATATTGCCCGTTTTTGGTTCCTCTGTTTGCTGGCTTTCTTTTTGATTTTCAGTGTTCATGTTTGCACCGTTTTGGCTTTCAGTGATTTGTTGTCGTAGACCAGGGGTGCCCACACTTTTTCTGCAGGCGAGCTACTTTTCAATTGACCAACTCGAGGGGATCTACCTCATTTATATATATCATTTATATTTATTTATTTATGAAAGAGACATTTTTGTAAACAAGTTAAATGTGTTTAATGATAATACAAGCATGTGTAACACATATAGATGTCTTTCTTTCACAAAGACAAGAATATAAGTTGCTGTATTACCTGATTCTGATGACTTGCATTGATTGGAATCAGACAGTAATGATGAGAACGCCCACATTTTCAAATGGAGGAGGAAAAAAGTTGTCCTTTCTGTACAATACCACATGAAAGTGGTTGGTTTTTGGCATCTAATTCATCCAGCTTCCATACACTTTACAAGAAAAACATTGGCGGCAAATTCCGTAACTTGCTTGATTGACATTCACGGCACCCGAGGGTCTTGTGAGATGACGCTGGCTGCTGCCAGTTCATTATTATGAAAAAATGACAGAGAGGAAGGTGAGAAACACTTTTTATTTCAACAGACTTTCCCTTCCGTCAAAACTCTAAAGGCCGACTGCACATTTCGTATCTTCACAATAAAAGCCCTGCTTCATGCTGCCTGCGCTAACAAAATAAGAGTCTCGGAAAGCTGGCGTGCACAAGTGATGTGCACGCCAGCTTTCTGAGAGATCGCTTGTGCACGCCAGTTTTCCGAGACTCTGTATTTAGTTAGCGCAGGCAGCATGAAGCAGGGCTTTTATTGTGAAGATAGGAAATGTGAAGTCGGCCTTTAGAGTTTTGACGGAAGGTACGGCGCGAGAGTCTGTTAAAATAAAAAGTGTTTCTCGCCTTCCTCTCGGTCATATTTTCATAATAATGATCTTGCAGCAGCCAGCGTCATCTCACAAGACCCTCCGGTACCGTGAATGTCATTTAAGTGACGTTTTGGTGAAGATTGATGATCACTAATTTTTAGGTCTATTTTTTTTAAAAGCCTGGCTGGAGATCGACTGACACACCCCCCGCGGTCGACTGGTAGCTCGCGATCGACGTAATGGGCACCCCTGGTGTAGACAAATACTACTCCCACCATTCAGAGCAGTGTGTGAAAGTCTGCTTGTAGTTTGATTGTTATTTTTTTGTTAGGTTTTTTTTTTTTTGTTTGATTGTTCTTAAAGGGGACTTGTACTTATTTTTTTATTTTATTTTGCCTATCGTTCACAATCATTTTTTGCCTTCTAACATAAAAGTTGGCTTAGTTGTTGTTGGCAGGTATGGCAAAGAGACGGATCAAGATTTTAACAAACTGTATTATCCGTGATATTTGTGTAAATGAACTGTGTCTTTAAGGTTTTGTGGATGTGAATGATAGTTGGACAAATTATCAAGCGTTGACCGGTCCGCAGCTACAAAAAGCTTGGGGACCACTGTGTTAAAGTATGATTTTAGTTTGATTGTTCTACTTTTTTGTTTTGTTTGATTGTTCTTAAAGGGGACTTGTACTTATATTTTTATTTTATTTTGGTTACAATCATTATGAGCGACAAAACGACAAAAATGGGTGGTCTTTTTTGCCTTCTAACATAAAAGTTGGCTTGTTTGAGGCAGCTAGCCTCGCAGCTTTTAGGAAAAATCTATTATATCTCAAAATAACTTAAAAAATGCATTAATAAAAACGTCTGTTGTAATTCCCCCTTCCTGTTTCCATGCCCTATCTTGCCTCTGATTGGCCGGTCTGTAATGTTGTGCCCTAATCTTAACCAATTGTGACTCATCATTGTAAACCAACCAAAAAAATCACGGATTTTCTTATGCGTAAACCAAACAATCGTCATTGATATTGCCCGTGTATTTATTATAATTTTATTAATTTATGTATTTTTTACCGTGCTCTGTTTGTGTTGTGTTTGCTCGTTTTTCTTGTGTTATCTTTTAACCTGCCTATTTTACAGCATTTTGGCTACCCCTGTGGTAAATTTTAAATGTGCTTTATGAATAAAGTTGATTTGAAATTGATTTGATATGTTGTCTCCTGCCTGTGGCGTTGCTTCGCTGCATAGCTTCGATTTTATTAATTCATCATTTTAATGTAAAATTGTAGTTTTTACCACTGGATTATCAAAAACAATTCTCATTACGGGAAAACCGTAGTTGTTGGCAGGTATGGCAAAGAGACGGATCAAGATTTTAACATACTGTAATATGTGTGATATTTGTGTAAGTGTACTGTGTCTTTAAGGGTTTGTGGATGCGAATGCTGTGTGTGTGTGTGTGTGTGTGTGTGTGTGTGTGTGTGTGTGTGTGTGTGTGTGTGTGTGTGTGTGTGTGTGTGTGTTATAATACATTGTAGGTCGGAAAAAAACCTACAATGAGATAAAAAAAGACGTATTTCCGACCGTAGACGGAAAAATCAAATGCTTGTGACTTCAATTAACCGCATATTCCAAGCGTTTTTTTTTAATCATCTTTAAAATACTAATGACTGTGAACAATAGGTAACATTTAAAAAAAAAAGTGCAGTTCCCATTTAGGCTTTTACCTGATATTTGTCAAGTTGGTTTAGGTTTACAGACTACGGTAATGATTATTATTAACCTCTTAAGGCCCAAGCTGTTTGTTTACATGCTTTTTTGTATTTCTCTTTGCTATTCGGGCTTATTGGATCAAAATTTGAATAAAAATTAAGAATTATCTTTTGATATGATGTACTTAGTCCATAAGTACACAAATGTGTACTTCATGTGTAGTGACATCCATTTCCATTTATCCATCCATCCATTTACTACCGCTTATTCCCTTTCAGGGTCGCGGGGGGCGCTGGCGCCCATCTCAGCTTCAATCGGGCGGAGGGCGGGGTACACCCTGGACAAGTCGCCACCTCATCGCAGGGTCAACACAGATAGACAGACAACATTCACACTCACATTCACACACTAGGGCCATTTTAGTGTTGCCAATCAACCTATCCCCAGGTGCATGTCTTTGGTGGTGGGAGGAAGCCGGAGTACCCGGAGGGAACCCACGCATTCACGGGGAGAACATGCAAACTCCACACAGAAAGATCCTCAGCCTGGAACTGAACCCAGGACTGCAGGAGCTTCGTATTGTGAGGCAGACACACTAACCCCTCTGCCACCGTGAAGTGACATGCTTATTTTTATTTTTACAATTTTTTTTTCTAAATTCCATTGTCTGTTATACTCTTCTGACACCACCAGATGGCAGTATAAGTGTCCACATAAGGGGCCATAAGACCCCAATTCAGTAGTGTACACAATTTTGGAAATAAGAGCTAAAAGGTGCTGTCCACGCATGTGGCCACAAAGGTTTTTATTGACGTAGCATTACATCCAGAGTCTTGTTGCCACTGGTACTGGAGTCATTCGGGCGTTAGGTGTGATTCCTCAGTAGGGTTGTATACAGACTACCGGAATTTTTTGATACCAATTACTAATTGAGTCTGTCCAGGGCGACCGTTAATATTCACACGGAAGCTTGTAACACAACAAAATTTCCCCCTGTCTAACGTTACCTCCATCACGTTGCGTTTGCCTCATGTCAAAATACACCTTGCTTGAAGGTGTTTTAGTTTGTTCTGTTTTTCGACTTTACAAACTGGACAATTTAGCATTACCCTTGCACACTGAGTCTTTGTATTTTTATAGTACACACAACACAGACATCGGTAGCTCTCAACACTAAATATGGCTTCCGGTCCGTGTTAGAATAATCATTTATATATATATTATCAGACAATTTTAGTATGCTTAAAGTCTGTTGCTATAGTTATCAGCTATTGTGCTTAAGCTGTAATTTTTCTATCTGTGCAAGGACAAAAACTTATTGTCTAAGGGGTGGCCTCAGCAGCAAATGTTATCTTTGTTTTAGCCCACTAACAGCCAAAGAAGTGAAGTGAATTATATTTGTATAGCGTTTTTTCTCAAGTGACTTGAAGCGCTTTACATAGTGACACCCAATATCTAAGTTACATTTAAACCAGTGTGGGTGGCACTGGGAGCAGGTGGGTAAAATGTCTTGTCCAAGGACACAACGGCAGTGACTAGGATGGCACAAGCGGGAATCGAACCTGCAACCCTCAAGTTGCTGGCACGGCAACTCTACCAACCGAGCTATGCCGCCTTCAAGGACCGCAACGAAGATAAGACGACAGCACGCAGACCAAGCAGAGACAAGGCAAAATCACAAAGCCCCAGGACTTTCCGTCACGTAGTATGCGTCCTGAACTTGCTTTGCATAATATATGTGACCACTCCTTTTAGAGGCGGCCTCAGTGATGTTGACTGTGGAACTCCTGAATAAACAGACGGACGCGGGAGCTGAACCTTAGAGCGACTGTTACTAAGTGTGCAGCTCCATGCGTTCTCCTCATGAGCTAAATTGAACTCTGTCTCTGCATGGTTCCTTGCTTCTTGTCTGTTTAATAGATGTCATCAGTGTTTGAACCCGACAGTCCGTCACACAAATACGTCTGTGTGCGACAGAAACACAAATAATTAAGATTGTTAAAAAATGCAAACATACCTAATATGCTTAATGTTGGTATTGATTTTTTAAGTGATATATCATGTGTATAATTTGCAGCTGATCGTAATTGTAAATAGAAATCCAGTGTCTGGTCTTTTCAACATGACATAACACTGCCTTGCTCTTTGCACTGCAAATGCAGTTGACTTGTTTGAAAACCTAAAAGCAGGCCTTGATTAAAGAATTCACTATTTGTGCCTGCCACTGAAATAAAGTAGCTGCATTACTGTGAATATTATTTCCACTTCTCTTGGCCTGCAAGCTAATGGAATGTTATCGTTGCAATCTCTCATGACACAGTCAGGCTGTATAATTAAATTCATATTCTTCTAATTCGTGGTCTAATTTATATTGTCTTAGTCTGGTATCCAGCACACCAGTTCACTCCCAGCATTCTTTTTTTTTTTTTTTTTTTTAGAATGGCACTAGCAAGTGAGAAGTAATGACAGTTAATTCCAATTTTCCTGGTGACGGGGCCTGAGATGATTGAAATTCTAATGAATAAAAGATAATCACTTCAGCAGAGTTCTTTTTTTTTGCAGCTCGATTTCTATTATAATCCCAGCCTCCCCTATTTGCCAGCTTCAAAGAAAATGTATGACACCAGTGTGGGATACAAATAAAACATATTTAAGTGTAAATGACGCATAATACAAAAGGCAGAGCATTGCAGGGGAGGTTGTTACACACCCAAGTGTTTTTAAATACAAATCATAGACTTCATTGCGAATGCAAAAAAAAAAACGCGTTTTTCAGTCCAGCAGAAGTAGACCGTATTTTTTAATCAATCAATCAATCAATGTTTACTTATATAGCCCTAAATCACTAGTGTCTCAAAGGGCTGCACAAACCACCACGACATCCTCGGTAGGAAAACTCACACCCAGTGGGACATTGGTGACAATAATGACCCAGTGGGACGTCAGTGACAATGATGACTATGAGAACCTTAGAGAGGAGGAAAGCAATGGATGTCGAGCGGATCTAACATGATACTGTGAAAGTTCAATCCACAATGGATACAACACAGTCGCGAGAGTCCAGTCCAAAGAGGATCCAAGACACAGCAGCGAGAGTCCCGTTCACAGCGGAGCCAGCAGGAAACCATCCCAAGCGTAGGCGGACCAGCAGCGCAGAGATGTCCCCAGCCGATACACAGGCAAGCAGTACATGGCCACCGGATCGGACCGGACCCCCTCCACACGGGAGAGTGGGACATAGAAGAAAAAGAAAAGAAACGGCAGATCAACTGGTCTAAAAAGGGAGTCTATTTAAAGGCTAGAGTATACAAATGAGTTTTAAGGTGAGACTTAAATGCTTCTACTGAGGTGGCATCGCGAACTGTTACCGGGAGGGTATTCCAGAGTACTGGAGCCCGAACGGAAAATGCTCTATAGCCCGCAGACTTTTTTTGGGCTTTGGGAATCACTAATAAGCCGAAGTCCTTTGAACGCAGATTTCTTGCCGGGACATATGGTACAATACAATCGGCAAGATAAGATGGAGCTAGACCGTGTAGTATTTTATACGTAAGTAGTAAAACCTTAAAGTCACATCTTAAGTGCACAGGAAGCCAGTGCAGGTGAGCCAGTACAGGCGTAATGTGATCAAACTTTCTTGTTCTTGTCAAAAGTCTAGCAGCCGCATTTTGTACCAACTGTAATCTTTTAATGCTAGACATGGGGAGACCCGAAAATAATACGTTACAGTAGTCGAGGCGAGACGTAACAAACGCATGGATAATGATCTCAGCGTCTTTAGTGGACAGAATGGAGCGAATTTTAGCGATATTACGGAGATGAAAGAAGGCCGTTTTAGTAACGCTTTTAATGTGTGACTCAAAGGAGAGAGTTGGTCGAAGATAATACCCAGATTCTTTACCGTGTCGCCTTGTTTAATTGTTTGGTTGTCAAATGTTAGAGTTGTATTATTAAATAGAGTTTGGTGTCTAGCAGGACCGATAATCAGCATTTCCGTTTTTTTGGCGTTGAGTTGCAAAAAGTTAGCGGACATCCATTGTTTAATTTCATTAAGACACGCCTCCAGCTGACTACAATCCGGCGTGTTGGTCAGCTTTAGGGGTATGTAGAGTTGGGTGTCATCAGCATAACAGTGAAAGCTAATACCGTATTTGCGTATGATGTCACCTAGCGGCAGCATGTAGATGCTGAAGAGTGCAGGGCCAAGGACCGAACCCTGGGGAACTCCACACGTTACCTTAACGTAGTCCGAGGTCACATTGTTATGGGAGACGCACTGCATCCTATCAGTAAGATAAGAGTTAAACCAAGACAGGGCTAAGTCTGACATACCAATTCGTGTTTTGATACGTTCTAATAAAATATTATGATCGACGGTATCGAAAGCAGCGCTAAGATCGAGGAGCAGCAACATAGATGACGCATCAGAATCCATCGTTAGCAATAGATCATTAGTCATTTTTGCGAGGGCTGTCTCCGTGGAGTGATTTGCCCTGAAACCAGATTGAAAGGTTTCACATAGATTGTTAGACGCTAAGTGTTCATTTAACTGCCCCGCAACAATTTTTTCAAGGATTTTTGAAATAAAGGTTTTAGACTATAAGGCGCATGCAAAATCCTGTCATTTTCTCAAAACTCGACAATGCGCATTAAATCCGTTGCGCCTCGTGTATGGAATCATTTTGGTTGTGCTTACCCACCTCAAAAGCTATTTTATTTGTTACATGGTGAAATAATAAGTATGACCAGTAGATGGCAGTCACACATAATACATATGTGTACGCTGCAATATGACTCAAATAAACACCAAAATCCTATATATGCCATTGAAAATATAGAACATTACGTACGGCGCTCAAAAATGTATCAAAATGTTTTAGTACAACTTTGGTAAGCTATGAAGCCACACCACTTGATGGATTGTACTGTGCTTCAACATACGAGTATTATTATAGTGTGTGTGTATTAGGTAAGATGTATTATCTGGAGTTTTGTTTCACAATATTATGCAAAAGCAACTTTTTTTTACCTTCTGGTACCTGCTGATGTGTATTTGGGATCTGCATAAGTCCTGAAAATGTGCGCTCGGACGCCTTCGTAGTCCGTGTCAACAATGTAGTTGATAAACTTCTCCTTTTTCTCTATCTCTGGTTATGGGACATTCATCCTCCACTGTTGCCATTTATAATATAAAGTAGTGTAAAGTTCTTACAGTTGTGATCAAAATTATTCAACCCCCACACAATTTTGGTGTTTTAGCAAGTTGGACATTTATTCCGTATTTTGTTTATAGTCATATCAGATAAAGATGTGTCAAATAGACGAATGCAACTTAAATTGTAACACTGTATTTCACAAAATACCAAAAAAGGACATTTTTCTTAATATCTCATTGACAAAATTGTTCAACCCCTTGAAGATCATAACTCTTGAGAACAGAATTTGAATAAGGTCTTTTCAATCAGGTGTTGCTAACATCTGTAGATGTGATTACAACCATAACGAGCAACAGTTAATTGAAAAAGACTGTGACACTCCGCTTCTTATAGATGGTCCATGGTGTATTTGCAACATGGTGAAGTCCAGGGAGTGGTCAAAGAAGTCAAGAGAGGAGGTAATTTCTCTTCATAAGAAAGGATATGGATATAAGAAAATAGCAAAGACATTACACATTCCAAGAGACACAGTTGGGAGCATAATTCGCAAGTTTAAAGCTAAAGGCACAGTGGAAACACTACCTGGGCGTGGTAGAAAGAGGATGCTGTGTGCGTACAGTGGTGAAAAACCCCCGGGTAACAGCTGAGGAACTACAACGGGACATTGCAGAGGGGGGAACGCAGGTTTCGTCCCAGACAATAAGGCACGCAATACGAGATGAAGGCCTCCATGTCAGAACTCCCAGGCGCACCCCAGTTCTGACTACCAGGCACAAGCAAAATAGACTCCAGTTTGCCAAAAACCATCTGGACAAACCCCAAAGGTTTTGGGAAACTGTTTTATGGAGTGATGAGACAAAACTGGAACTCTTTAGGCCTATAAATCAGCGTCATGTCTGGAGGAGAAAAAATGAAGCTTACAAAGAGAAGAACGCCTTGCCTACTGTTAAGCATGGTGGGGGGTCAATCATGCTCTGGGGCTGTTTCTCTGCCTCAGGTACCGGGAATCTCCAGTGCGTTCAAGGCATTATGAATTCTATTTCCTAGCAGGATATATTAGCTGCAAATGTCATGAAGTCAGTGAGGAAGCTGAGGCTTGGGAGACGTTGGACCTTCCAACAGGACAAGGATCCCAAGCATGTCTAGCTGGCTCACCTGCACTGGCTTCCTGTGCACTTAAGATGTGACTTTAAGGTTTTACTACTTACGTATAAAATACTACACGGTCTAGCTCCATCCTATCTTGCCGATTGTATTGTACCATATGTCCCGGCAAGAAATCTGCGTTCAAAGGACTCCGGCTTGTTAGTGATTCCCAAAGCCCAAAAAAAGTCTGCGGGCTATAGAGCGTTTTCCGTTCGGGCTCCAGTACTCTGGAATGCCCTCCCGGTAACAGTTCGAGATGCCACCTCAGTAGAAGCATTTAAGTCTCACCTTAAAACTCATTTATATACTCTAGCCTTTAAATAGACCCACTTTTTAGACCTGTTGATCTGCTGTTTCTTTTCTTTTTCTTCTATGTCCCACTCTCCCCTGTGGAGGGGGTCCGGTCCGATCCGGTCCGATCCGGTGGCCATGTACTGCTTGCCTGTGTATCGGCTGGGGACATCTCTGCGCTGCTGATCCGCCTCCGCTTGGGATGGTTTCCTGCTGGCTCCGCTGTGAACGGGACTCTCGCTGCTGTGTTGGATCCGCTTTGGACTGGACTCTCGCGACTGTGTTGGATCCATTGTGGATTGAACTTTCACAGTATCATGTTAGACCCGCTCGACATCCATTGCTTTCCTCCTCTCCAAGGTTCTCATAGTCATCATTGTCACCGACGTCCCACTGGGTCATTATTGTCACCGATGTCCCACTGGGTGTGAGTTTTCCTTGCCCTTATGTGGGCCTACCGAGGATGTCGTGGTGGTTTGTGCAGCCCTTTGAGACACTAGTGATTTAGGGCTATATAAGTAAACATTGATTGATTGATTGACCTCCAAGTCAACATCAGAGTGGTTGCAGAAGAAGGGCTGGAAGACTCAGGAGTGGCCTTCACAGTCGCCAGACCTAAATCCTCTAGAAAAGCTGTGGTGGGACTTGAAGAAGGCAGTTGCAGCACGCAAGCCCAAGAATATGAAAGAACTGGAGGCCTTTGCCCAAGAGGAATGGGCTAAAATATCTGTAGATGCTTGCAAGAAGCTTGTGTATCACCTTTGAAGGATGTCATTACTGCCAAAGGATGTTCTACTAAGTACTAAAGATGCATGGAACTAGGGGGTTGAATCATTTTGTCAATGCGATATTAAAAAAAATGTCCTTTTTTGGTATTTTGTAAAATACAGTGTTACAATTGAAGTTGCATTCGTCTATTTGACACGTCTTTATTTGATATGACTATAAACAAAATACGGAATGAATGTCCAACTTGCTAAAACACCAAAATTGTGTGGGGGTTGAATAATTTTGATTACAACTGCACTTATATCTGTCAGTACACCCGCCATGAATGCACTAAAACATACCGGTGTAGTGAGTTTACATTATCCACCCAAGGAACTTTTAGTTATTAGAGAGTTCCGGTCGGATGTTTTTTCACGAGACACATTTCCGGCCTTGTTGCACTAGTGAGCCACGGATGAGGACAGGCTGCTCCGTTTTTGATTTAGGTACTGTCCATCCATCCATCCATCATCTTCCGCTTATCCGAGGTCGGGTCGCGGGGGCAACAGCCTAAGCAGGGAAACCCAGACTTCCCTCTCCCCAGCCACTTCGTCTAGCTCTTCCCGGGGGATCCCGAGGCGTTCCCGGGCCAGCCGGGAGACATAGTCTTCCCAACGTGTCCTGGGTCTTCCCCGTGGCCTCCTACCGGTTGGACGTGCCCTAAACACCTCCCTAGGGAGGCGTTCGGGTGGCATCCTGACCAGATACCCAAATCACCTCATCTGGCTTCTCTCGATGTGAAGGAGCAGCGGCTTTACTTTGAGTTCCTCCCGGATGGCAGAGCTTCTCACCCTATCTCTAAGGGAGAGCCCCACCACACAGCGGAGGAAACTCATTTTGGCCGCTTGTACCCGTGATCTTATCCTTTCGGTCATGACCCAAAGCTCATGACCATAGGTGAGGATGGGAACGTAGATCGACCGGTAAATTGAGAGCTTTGCCTTCCGGCTCAGCTCCTTCTTCACCACAACGGATCGATACAACGTCCGCATTACTGAAGACGCCGAGCCGATCCGCCTGTCGATCTCACGATCCACTCTTCCCTCAATCGTGAACAAGACTCCTAGGTACTTGAACTCCTCCACTTGGGGCAGGGTCTCCTCCCCAACCCGGATATGGCATTCCACCCTTTTCCGGGCGAGAACCATGGACTCGGACTTGGAGGTGCTGATTCTCATTCCGGTCGTTCACACTCCGCTGCGAACCGATCCAGCGAGAGCTGAAGATCCCGGTCAGATGAAGCCATCAGGACCACATCATCTGCAAAAAGCAGAGACCTAATCCTGCGGTCACCAAACCGGAACCCCTCAACGCCTTGACTGCGCCTAGAAATTCTGTCCATAAAAGTTATGAACAGAATCGGTGACAAAGGACAGCCTTGGCGGAGTCCAACCCTCACTGGAAATGTGTTCAGCTTACTGCCGGCAATGCGGACCAAGCTCTGGCACTGATCATACAGGGAGCGGACCGCCACAATAAGACAGTCCGATACCCCATACTCTCTGAGCACTCCCCACAGGACTTCCCGAGGGACACAGTCCAATGCCTTCTCCAAGTCCACAAAGCACATGTAGACTGGTTGGGCAAACTCCCATGCACCCTCAAGAACCCTGCCGAGAGTATAGAGCTGGTCCACAGTTCCATGACCAGGACGAAAACCACACTGTTCCTCCTGAATCCGAGGTTCGACTATCCGACGTAGCCTCCTGTCCAGATTTAGGTACTGTAAAGTCTGAATGTCATTAAAACAATTAGTTCCATCTTGTGACACTTCTTCCACTCCCGTCCTTGCACGCTACACCGCTACAACAAAGATGACGGGGAGAAGACACTGCCGAAGGTGAGCCACGTAAATAAGACCGCCCACAAAACTGCGCATCCGGAAGCGACCGTCAGAAAGCGGCTTGAAGATGATCTGTAAAACATAATCAATGCAACATGTTGACCGAAGAACTACAATTACATGTTATGTAGACCACAAGGAAGTGTTTTCCATCTAAAAAATAATGTTTTCGATTTAGAAAAAAATTATAATATGACCCTAATAATCTGGATCGGTTCGCAGCCGAGTGTGAAGTGACCGGAATGAGAATCAGTAGCTCCAAGTTCGAGTCCATGGTTCTCGCCCGGAAAAGGGTGGAATGCCATCTCCGGGTTGGGGAGGAGACCCTGCCCCAAGTGGAGGAGTTCAAATACCTAGGAGTCTTGTTCATGAGTGAGGTAAGAGTGGATCGTGAGATCGACAGGCGGATTGGTGCGGCGTCTTCAGTAATGCGGACGTTGTACCGATCCGTTGTGGTGAAGAAGGAGCTGAGCCGGAAGGCAAAGCTCTCAATTTACCGGTCGATCTACGTTCCCATCCTCACCTATGGTCATGAGCTTTGGGTCATGACCGAAAGGATAAGATCACGGGTACAAGCGGCCGAAATGAGTTTCCTTCCCTCCCTTAGAGATAGGGTGAGAAGCTCTGCCATCCGGGCGGAACTCAAAGTAAAGCCGCTGCTCCTTCACATCGAGAGGAGCCAGATGAGGTGGTTGGGGCATCTGGTCAGGATGCCACCCGAACGCCTCCCTAGGGAGGTGTTTAGGGCACGTCCAACTAGTAGGAGGACCCAGGACACGTTGGGAAGACTATGTCTCCCGGCTGGCCTGGGAACGCCTCGGGATCCCCCGGGAAGAGCTAGACGAAGTGGCTGGGGAGAGGGAAGTCTGGGTTTCCCTGCTTAGGCTGTTGCCCCCGCGACCCGACCTCGGATAAGCGGAAGATGATGGATGGATGGATGGATGGACCCTAATAATCCGGTGTGCCTTTTGTATGAAAATAGACCTGACGAGACCCGCTAATCGGCAGTGCACCTTATAATCCGGTGCGCCTCATGGTCCGTAAAACAACGGTACATAAAAAAATGTGGTAAATTTGTGATGTAAATGTAAATTTATGTTCATTTCTCCCTCTTGAGATCATGCAAACGTCAGTATTCAAGTGTAATCAGCTATCTTGCAAAGTCTAAATGTTTGTCGTGATTTTTTTTTACCGGACTCACACACACACAAACGAACACACACAGTAACAGCAACTACAAGTCATTCTGTTCTAGGTAAAAGTGTGTCAACAAACCAGCCTTTGACATATATCTTAATTTCTCTGTAAAACAAAAAAGGGGCAGCAACACCTGCTGTTGTCCTCCGCATGCCAATCCTCCCCTGACTTTAACAGGAGCAATTTGACTAAGTGTCTGTCGCCTCCAGCACTCGTTCACGTCTTTTGTTTATGAGTCCAATTCAATATTTTTGGAGGAGAGTCTGCAAACGCCGAGGACAAACAAGCTGAAGATGACGATATTTCCTGAGATTTCTGCGCGTGTCAAGGTCAAACGACTAAATAGCCAGTATGATCGTGACTTTTTGATATTTTTACCTTCGTACAACAAAAACTGAGCCGATTGTGATAAAAAAAAGTAAGTGATCGCCATTATCGATGATTACCTTTTAATGCTGATCACTAAGACTTAGACAAACTATTGATCCACAAGGGAAATTGTTTCACACATTAGCTCTGTTACAAAGGATGGAAATGATAATGCAGGTATAAAGTAGACTAAAATGGTAACATAGTAGCAATATTAAATATAACTTATGTAATTGTGAGGGGGGGTGGCCTGCGGACCTGCAGCGAGGCGATGTGCGTAGATGGCCCACCATTTATCTTATTACCTGTCACTCTATAAAAGGGCGGCAGCCGGGAAGGAAGTGGTTGGAGAAGTTGGAGTTGATGGTCGAGAGAAAACCAGAGCAAGAGCGATAGTGACAGCGAGAGCGAGACGGGGACTAGAGTGGATGGCTGAAAAGCAACCTGGGGAATGAGACCATCACGAGAAGCGGCTGCTGAAAAGCAGAATGATAAGTTTATTGATAAATAAACCAAATCACAAAACCGTCGAGCCTGTCATGTCCGTTGTTGGTGGTCCGAAGAACCCAGAGGTGTAAGACCTCCGCAGTAATATTTAGATAATATGTATATATTTTTTATTTTTATTTTTTATTTTTTTTTTATCTTTTATTTTTTTCTCCCTTCCCCCCAAATTGTTTCCCTGTATCTCATCTTTTTTGTAAGGGGCGCTGGAAGCCGGCAGACCCGTCAGCGATCCTGTTCTGTCTCCCTGTAATGTTTGTCTGATCTTGAATGGGATTGTGCTGAAAATTGTAATTTTCCTGAAGGAACTCTCCTGACAGAATTAATAAAGTACTATCTAATCCAATCTAATCTAATATATATATATGCCTGACAAGATAGCCGCTAATTATGTGTCCCTACACAGTATGGAGCCACTTGAACTGTATCTTGGATATTATTATCACCGGAGGACGAGACTAAACATGTTACACCCCGAGAGCGAGCCAAAAGCATGTATGCTAATAGCCAAGCTACCAACTAAAATAGCTTGAAACTAAACCAAGAAATAAGTGCATAATAAAGTTTAAGAAGTGGAGATGGAACCATGTTACAGCAGGAAGTAAGCAGCTGTTAAACAGAAAAGTAGATTCATAAGAGTCGAGAGACAGACTACTATAACAGTGTAAACAAGGGTTTAGTCAATGGGATAAAAGCTCGTCAGGGAGGTACTTTTCTTAATCGCCAACCGTCACGTCTTTCGTGAAAACGTGGTCATCGTCAAGGCATCCTTTCCCTTGAACAATCACACACTTCTAGCTTCACAATCTGATTAAATTGCGCGAAAAAAGTCAAATATGTGTGGTGGGCGTGGCCTGCCCTCCTGCAGCGAAGCGGGGTGTGGCAGTACCGGCTGCGAGGTTGGCGACAGGTGAGTGGATGACACAGCTGAAAGTGTTTGTCTAATCACCGGTCGCTCTGTTAAAAGGCAGAAGTCGAGAAGGAGAGGTTGTTGAGGCTGGAGCACACACGAGACTACAACAGACTCTTGCTGAAAAGCACAGAGACAAATCTTCCATCCATCCATCCATCATCTTCCGCTTATCCGAGGTCGGGTCGCGGGGGCAACAGCCTAAGCAGGGAAACCCAGACTTCCCTCTCCCCAGCCACTTCGTCTAGCTCTTCCCGGGGGATCCCGAGGCGTTCCCAGGCCAGCCGGGAGACATAGTCTTCCCAACGTGTCCTGGGTCTTCCCCGTGGCCTCCTACCGGTTGGACGTGCCCTAAACACCTCCCTAGGGAGGTGTTCGGGTGGCATCCTGACCAGATGCCCGAACCACCTCATTTGGCTCCTCTCGATGTGGAGGAGCAGCGGCTTTACTTTGAGTTCCTCCCGGATGGCAGAGCTTCTCACCCTATCTCTAAGGGAGAGCCCCACCACACGGCGGAGGAAACTTATTTCGGCCGCTTGTACCCGTGATCTTATCCTTTCGGTCATGACCCAAAGCTCATGACCATAGGTGAGGATGGGAACGTAGATCGAGCGGTAAATTGAGAGCTTTGCCTTCCGGCTCAGCTCCTTCTTCACCACAACGGATTGGTACAACGTCCGCATTACTGAAGACGCCGCACCGATCCGCCTGTCGATCTCACGATCCACTCTTCCCTCACTCGTGAACAAGACTCCTAGGTACTTGAAGAAATCTTCTTTATTTAAAAATAAATAAGAGTCAAACACGAATAGAGATGTTCTTCCTTGGCGGTCAGTGGAACCCGCACGACGACGGCAAGAGACCGTCACATATGGCGCCCAACGTGGGCTACCACCGGAAGAGGGGGAGTACGACCCCCTGACAGCTCTCACGGGTGTGGTCGACAAGGTGGCAGCGAGCAGCCGCCAACAGATGGCGGACCAGATGGGCGGGGCACGGCCAAGGCCAACGGCCGTCACCCTGCACCGCACGGGGGAGGATGAAGAACCCCATGCCTTCATAGATAGTGTGGATATCCTGCGACACTCAAGGCGGATGCATTTCCAACGATAAAGTGAACGAAATCACAAAGGTGAGTTTTGTTGATGTTATTGACTTATGTGCTAATCAGACATATTTGGTCGCGGCATGACTGCCAGCTAATCGATGCTAACATGCTATTTAGGGTAGGTGTATGTACCTTAAAACTCATTTGTATACTCTAGCCTTTAAATAGACTCCCTTTTTAGACCAGTTGATCTGCCGTTTCTTTTCTTTTCCTCCTATGTCCCACTCTCCCTTGTGGAGGGGGTCCGGTCCGATCCGGTGGCCATGTACTGCTTGCCTGTGTATCGGCTGGGGACATCTCTGTGCTGCTGATCCGCCTCCGCTTGGGATGGTTTCCTGCTGGCTCCGCTGTGAACGGGACTCTCGCTGCTGTGTTGGATCCGCTTTGGACTGGACTCTCGCGACTGTGTTGGATCCATTATGGATTGAACTTTCACAGTATCATGTTAGACCCGCTCGACATCCATTGCTTTCCTCCTCTCCAAGGTTCTCATAGTCATCATTGTCACCGACGTCCCACTGGGTGTGAGTTTTCCTTGCCCTTATGTGGGCCTACCGAGGATGTCGTAGTGGTTTGTGCAGCCCTTTGAGACACTTGTGATTTAGGGCTATATAAGTAAACATTGATTGATTGATTGATTGATTGATTGCATCACAGAACGTTTCTCAAACAAATCAAATGTTCAAGCAAACACTTTACAAAGTGATTGCTGCAGACACACGCATGGTCCGATGATGAAAGTGACATTTTTAAGAGCACTTTCGTTTTTTCCTTGACTTTATTACCTTTATGAACCTCTTCTTTCAGGACTCGAGAAAGCTCTTTCCTATCTCTCTATTTGAATGTTATGTTGATAGTATATATTTGTACCATGAATTGATTAACGTGGACTTAAACAAGTTGAAAAACTTATTCGGGTGTTACCATTTAGTGGTCAATTGTACGGAATATGTACTGTACTGTGCAATCTACTAATGAAAGTATCAATCAATCAATCAATGACTGGAACGCCTCATGTTCTGCTCAAAGGATACTCACTGTTACTTTTTAATGCTACAAAAAGGCTGCTCGGCCATCATGTGAATTAAGAAGAAAAACGGAGTTGACGTCATATGCTACCCAGCATCCAGAGTCGAGACCCAGGATGGACCGCTCGTCGGGACCCAGGATGGACCGCTCGCCTGTATCGGTTGGGGACATCTTTACGCTGCTGATCCGCCTCCGCTTGAGATGGTTTCCTGTGGACGGGACTCTCGCTGCTGTCTTGCCGATTGTATTGTACCGTATGTCCCGGCAAGAAATCTGCGTTCAAAAGACTCCGGCTTATTAGTGATTCCTAGAGCTCAAAAAAAGTCTGCGAGCTATAGAGCGTTTTCCGTTCGGGCTCCAGTACTCTGGAATGCCCTCCCGGTAACAGTTCGAGATGCTACCTCAGTAGAAGCATTTAAGTCACCTTAAAACTCATCTGTATACTCTAGCCTTTAAATAGACCTCCTTTTTAGACCAGTTGATCTGCCGCTTCTTTTCTTTCTCCTATGTCCCCCCCTCCCTTGTGGAGGGGGTCCGGTCCGATGACCATGGATGAAGTACTGGCTGTGCAGAGTCGAGACCCAGGATGGACCGCTCGTCGGGACCCAGGATGGACCGCTCGCCTGTATCGGTTGGGGACATCTCTACGCTGCTGATCCGCTTGAGATGGTTTCCTGTGATTTGGGGCTATATAAATAAACATTGATTGATTGATTGACAGAATTTCTAGGCGCAGTCAAGGCGTTGAGGGGTTCCGGTTTGGTAACCGCAGGATTAGGTCTCAGCTTTTTGCAGATGATGTGGTCCTGATGGCTTCATCTGACCGGGGTCTTCAGCTCTCGCTGGATCGGTTCGCAGCCGAGTGTGAAGCGACCGGAATGAGAATCAGCACCTCCAAGTCCGAGTCCATGGTTCTCGCCCGGAAAAGGGTGGAGTGCCATCTCCGGGTTGGGGAGGAGACCCTGCCCCAAGTGGAGGAGTTCAAGTACCTAGGAGTCTTGTTCACGAGTGGGGGAAGAGTGGATCGTGAGATCAACAGGCGGATCGGTGCGGCGTCTTCAGTAATGCGGACGTTGTACCGGTCCGTTGTGGTGAAGAAGGAGCTGAGCCGGAAGGCAAAGCTCTCAATTTACCGGTCGATCTACGTTCCCATCCTCACCTATGGTCATGAGCTTTGGGTCATGACCGAAAGGATAAGATCACGGGTACAAGCGGCCGAAATGAGTTTCCAGGTCTCTCCCTTAGAGATAGGGTGAGAAGCTCTGCCATCCGGGAGGAACTCAAAGTAAAGCCGCTGCTCCTCCACATCGAGAGGAGCCAGATGAGGTGGTTCGGGCATCTGGTCAGGATGCCACCCGAACGCCTCCCTAGGGAGGTGTTTAGGGCACGTCCAACCGGTAGGAGGCCACGGGGAAGACCCAGGACACGTTGGGAAGACTATGTCTCCCGGCTGGCCTGGGAACGCCTCGGGATCCCCCGGGAAGAGCTAGACGAAGTGGCTGGGGAGAGGGAAGTCTGGGTTTCCCTGCTTAGGCTGTTGCCCCCGCGACCCGACCTCGGATAAGCGGAAGATGATGGATGGATGGATGGATGATTGATTGATATGACTGCCCCTCCATGGAGTTACAGAAGTTCATATTTTTTCAGCGAATATTGTCTTTTTTCCCAAATGTAATCATTGGGTAAATATTTGTGTCACGCTCAGCGTTAAGTAGAACATTGTAAAACGAGTTAACTTATGTTATACGACATATTTGAAATTGGAAAGTAGATCTGTGAGAAAAAAACAAAGGCTGTTCCCTGCTCGTCCATCTGTGATTACATTACAATCCTCTCTTGCCTGCTGCCGCTGACGCTTTGGAGGTGAAAGCTCTTAAAATTAGGTGTCATTGCGAATTACATGAGCAGCTGAGGCCCAGCACCAACCCATCGGCTCGGTTCATTCATCCTGGTTTTCACCCACAGTAAGCGCCCCGGATCTGGTCCACAGTTAAGTGACATAAATTGCTGCTGATGTGGTGTTTGTGTCAGAGGTGGAGATAGCCGGGGGCTCGGGGGGTTTGCTTAGAAGTCCAAGGGGGGCAAACATTCACCCTACACTATCAGATTTACCAACATTCCTGATACAATCAAAACTGTGAAGAAAAAAAAATGTATACCAAGCAGGCCTGTGCTGAGATTGTTTTGCGTACACATTCTGCAAAAAAGGATTTGCTGTATGAACACGTGAGGGCTCTAAAAACAACACTCAGGACACTGAGAGATAGTTTATTGTCTTTAAACATCACCACAAGATATTGGAAACAAAAGGAACTGTACATAATTTAGGGTTTGTCTTTGTTTATCTTGGTGACATTCTGAAGACGCGTTTCGTTTTCCAAAGCTCTTGGAAAGTAAATCTTGTCTCAAGTCTGAAAAGTCTGTAATTCCGTAGCATTCCTGGGGTTCATTGTGGAGAAGGTGGAACTTAGTATTCACTCCAACATTAAGAAAACCATTTCAAAGGTCGTTAGGGTTTGTTAGTTTTTATCCGCAAATTATTGGCAACTTCGGTCGAATTGCAGGAACCTTTAAACACATTTACATCCGCGAAGTCAGTATGCCGTACGTGTACCGCAGAATCTAGAACTGCATTAGCCAGGCTTACCATGAATGGATTAACGTGGATCCCGACTTAAACAAGTTGAAAAACTTATTCGGGTGTTACCATTTAGTGGTCAATTGTACAGAATATGTACTAAACTGTGCAATCTACTAATAAAAGTTTCAATCAATCAATCAATCAATCAAGCAATTAGTTACTTCTGCTAATGTTCTTCTTCTAATCCTACATCTACGTTTCTTGCCCGTTTCAGTTTCAATCAGATCTCCTGCCCTGGACCCCGGACACTTTAAACCCAATGCCCTGTCCAGATAATTCTCAGCCCCCAAGGCTTACCATGAATTGATTTACGTGGACCCCGACTTAAACAAGTTGAAAAACTTATTTGGGTTTTACCATTTAGTGGTCAATTGTACAGAATATGTACTAAACTGTGCATTCTACTAATTCAAGTTTCAATCAATCAAGCAATCAATCAAGCAATTAGTTACTTCTGCTAATGTTCTTCTTCTAATACTACATCTACGTTTCTTGCCCGTTTAAGTTTCAATCAGATCTCCTGCCCTGGACCCCGGAAACTTTAAACCCAATGCCCTGTCCAGATAATTCTCAGCCCCCAAGGCTTTCCATGAATTGATTAACGTGGATCCCGACTTAAACAAGTTGAAAAACTTATTTGGGTGTTACCATTTAGTGGTCAATTGTACAGAATATGTACTCAACTGTGCATTCTACTAATTCAAGTTTCAATCAATCAATCAATCAAGCAATTAGTTACTTCTGCTAATGTTCTTCTTCTAATCCTACACCTACGTTTCTTGCCCATTTCAGTTTCAATCAGATCTCCTGCCCTGGACCCCGGAAACTTTAAACCCAATGCCCTGTCCAGATAATTCTCAGCCCCAAGGCTTACCATGAACTGATTAACGTGGATCCCGACTTGAACAAGTTGAAAAACTTATTGGGGTGTTACCATTTAGTGGTCAATTGTACAGAATATGTACTCAACTGTGCATTCTACTAATTCAAGTTTCAATCAATCAATCAAGCAATTAGTTACTTCTGCTAATGTTCTTCTTCTAATCCTACATCTACGTTTCTTTCCCGTTTCAGTTTCAATCAGATCTCCTGCCCTGGACCCCGGAAACTTTAAACCCAATGCCCTGTCCAGATAATTCTCAGCCCCCAAGGCTTACCATGAATTGATTTACGTGGACCCCGACTTAAACAAGTTGAAAAATTTATTCGGGTGTTACCATTTAGTGGTCAATTGTACGGAATATGTACTAAACTGTGCAATCTACTAATAAAAGTTTCAATCGATCAATCAAGCAATTAGTTACTTCTGCTAATGTTCTTCTTCTAATTCTACATCTACCTTTCTTGCCCGTTTCAGTTTCAATCAGATCTCCTGCCCTGGACCCCAGAAACTTTAAACCCAATGCCCTGTCCAGATAATTCTCAGCCCCCAAGGCTTACCATGAATTGATTAACGTGGATCCCGACTTAAACTAGTTGAAAAGCTTATTTGGGTGTTACCATTTAGTGGTCAATTGTACGGAATATGTACTAAACTGTGCATTCTACTAATTCAAGTTTCAATCAATCAATCAATCAAGCAATTATTTACTTCCGCTAATGTTCTTCTTCTAAACCTACATCTACGTTTCTTGCCCATTTCAGTTTCAATCAGATCTCCTGCCCTGAACCCCGGAAACTTTAAACCCAATGCCCTGTCCAGATCATTCTCAGCCCCCAAGGCTTACCATGAATTGATTAACGTGGATCCCGACTTGAACAAGTTGAAAAACTTATTCGGGTGTTACCATTTAGTGGTCAATTGTACAGAACATGTACTCAACTGTGCATTCTACTAATTCAAGTTTCAATCAATCAATCAATCAAGCAATTAGTTACTTCAGCTAATGTTCTTCTTCTAATCCTACATTTACGTTTCTTGCCCGTTTCAGTTTCAATCAGATCTCCTGCCCTGGACCCCAGAAACTTTAAACCCAATGCTCTGTCCAGATACTTCTTAGACCCCAAGGCTTACCATGAATGGATTAACGTGGATCCCGACTTAAACAAGTTGAAAAACTTATTCGGGTGTTACCATTTAGTGGTCAATTGTACGGAATATGTACTAAACCGTGCAATCTACTAATAAAAGTTTCAATCAATCAATCAATCAAGCAATTAGTTGCTTCTGCTAATGTTCTTCTTCTAATCCTACATCAACGTTTCTTGCCTGTTTCAGTTTCAATCAGATCTCCTGCTCTGGACCCCAGAAACTTTAAACCCAATGCCCTGTCCAGATAATTCTCAGCCCCCAAGGCTTACCATGAATTGATTAACGTGGATCCCGACTTAAACAAGTTGAACAACTTATTCGGGTGTTACCATTTAGTGGTCAATTGTACAGAATATGTACTCAACTGTGCAATCTACTAATTCAAGTTTCAATCAATCAATCAAGCAATTAGTTACTTCTGCTAATGTTCTTCTTCTAATACTACATTTACGTTTCTTGCCCGTTTCAGTTTCAATCAGATCTCCTGCCCTGGACCCCGGAAACTTTAAACCCAATGCCCTGTCCAGATACTTCTCAGCCCCCAAGGCTTTCCATGAATTGATTAACGCGGATCCCGACTTGAACAAGTTGAAAAACGTATTCGGGTGTTACCATTTAGTGGTCAATTGTACAGAATATGTACTGAACTGTGCAATCTACTAATAAAAGTTTCAATCAATCAATCAAGCAATTAGTTACTTCTGCTAATGTTCTTCTTCTAATCCTATATCTACGTTTCTTGCCCGTTTCAGTTTCAATCAGATCTTCTGCCCTGGACCCCGGACACTTTAAACCCAATGCCCTGTCCAGATACTTCTCAGCCCCCAAGGCTTACCATGAATTGATTTACGTGGACCCCGACTTAAACAAGTTGAAAAGCTTATTTGGGTGTTACCATTTAGTGGTCAATTGTAGAGAATATGTACTGAACTGTGCAATCTACTAATAAAAGTTTCAATCAATCAATCAATCAATCAATCAAGCAATTAGTTACTTCTGCTAATTTTCTTCTTCTAATCCTACATCTACGTTTCTTGCCCGTTTCAGTTTCAATCAGATCTCCTGCCCTGGACCCCGGAAACTTTATACAAAATGCCCTGTCCAGATACTTCTCAGCCCCCAAGGCTTACCATGAATTGATTTACGTGGACCCCGACTTAAACAAGTTGAAAAACGTATTCGGGTGTTACCATTTAGTGGTCAATTGTACAGAATATGTACTAAACTGTGCAATCTACTAATAAAAGTATCAATCAATCAAGCAATTAGTTGCTTCTGCTAATGTTCTTCTTCTAATCCTACATCTACGTTTCTTGCCCGTTTCAGTTTCAATCAGATCTCCTGCCCTGGACCCCAGAAACTTTAAACCCAATGCCCTGTCCAGATACTTCTCAGCCCCCAAGGCTTACCATGAATTGATTAACGTGGATCCCGACTTGAACAAGTTGAAAAAGTTATTCGGGTGTTACTGAATATGTACTGAACTGTACAATCTATTAATAAAAGTTTCAATCAATGATCATATTGTAGCCGTGTGTTCTGCACGCTCCAGTAGGAAGTGAAAAAGAAGATGCCTGATGCCCTCCCTACTGGACTACTCCGATGGCTGTTCTTAGACTTATCTTTTTTCTCCAAGGGTCGACAACTTCAAATTTGTCAACCTGATTTTCCCTTTTAGGAGTGATTCTATCCAGTGCCGCCCTTGTCTTACTCTGTAGCACGTGCCTGGGGTAACACCAAGGATTCCAGTCTCCCAACCTCCAGTCTGGGCAAGCAGTGTTCCGTCTTCACAGGACCTCTCTCCTTTCACAGTCTCCAAGAAGCTCACCCAAGATTAATCAGTCCGTTTGAGGTAGAATTTGTATTTATTCCTGTGTCGACTAGCACAAGCTTTGGATTAATCGTGCTTTTCATGTTCACTCCTCAGACCTGTGTCTACCCGTCCCTTTGACTAAGTCCATCCATCCAACCATCTTCTTCCGCTTATACGAGGTCGGGTCGCGGGGGCAACAGCCTTAGCAGGGAAGCCCAGACTTCCCCTTTCCCCAGCCACTTCGTCCAGCTCTTCCCGGGGGAACCCGAGGCGTTCCCAGGCCAGCCGGGAGACATAGTCTTCCCAACGTGTTCTGGGTCTTCCCCGCGGCCTCCTAGCAGTTGGATATGCATCCTGACAAAGTCGCCTAACGCAAAGTAACAATTTTCGACTTTGAGAAACAACGATTCAAATTTTTTCCGTGCTGGAACAGTACACAAAATCCACAGTCCGAATTAAATACAGTTTTGTGACACGGTTTTTGGTCTGGTGTACATTGTTGTTTTTTTAACATCACAGTCTACTGTATATCCCAAAAATCCACCTTTACCATTTATAAGTTGTGGTTGTTACAAAAATATCTTATTAAATATAAATTAAACTTTGTCCTGAGTGAAAAAACCGGACATCCTCGTTACAAAACTGAACACCCTCTTTCTCCTCCCCTCACTTGTGCCTGAAATAAGAACTTTCTCTCCCATCGGCCCCAGACTGTGCGACTCGGCCCCCACCTCTCCTCCACCCGCACGTTGAATACCAGCTCCCCACAGGACTGTGTGCTGAACCCTCTTCTGTAGTTCCTCTACACCTACGACTGCAGTCCGACCTACAACAACAACCTCATAGTGAAGTTCGCGGACAACTCAAAGAGGGACGAAGCAGCCTACAGAGAGGAGGTCCGGAAGTTGGCAGAGTGGTGCTCAGAGAACAACTTTGCTCTGAACACCAAGAAAACCAAGGAGATTCTCCTCAACTTCAGGAAACACATCACTAACCAAGAACCCTACTACATCAAGGGCGAGTGTGTGGAGAGGGTCCACATCTTCCAGTCTCTTGGCGTCCTTATCTGGTCAGAGAACACTACTGCCATCACAAAGAAAGCTCAGCCGCGGCTGCACTTCCTGAGAGTCCTCAAGAAGTACAACCTGGACCCCAACCTGCTGCTGACCTTCTACCGCTCATCCATTGAGAGCCTGCTGACACTGCATCACAGCTCGGTACGGCAGCTGCACCGTTGCAGACAAAGAGAGGCTCCAAAGAGTGGTAAAGGCAGCACAGAGAGTAGAGGCTGCTCTCCCCCCTCCCTGACAGACATTTACACCTCCCGCTGCCTCAGCAGAGCTACCAACATTATCAAGGACAGCTCTCACCCTGGCTTTGACCTGTTTGACCTGCTGCCCTCAGGAAGACTCTACAGGGTCATCCGGTCTATCACAAACAGACTCAAGAACAGTTTTCCCCTAAAGCCATAACCACGGTGAACTCTCACAGGCACTGATTGTATAGTTTAGCATCTCTGTGTGCAGTTTTTACTTTCCACCCACAGTCTAAATGTTTCCGTATATATGTATGTATATAGTATAATATTTGAAATACTTGAATTTCAGTGTTCATTTATTTACACATTTACACACACATAACACTCATCTACTCATTGTTGAGTTGAGGGTTGAATATTCCATCCTTGTTTTTCTAACCATATGCATGTACACTAGATGGCAGTATTCTCCTGTTTAAGAGTATCACAATGGCGCAGTGGGAGAGTGGCCGTGCGCAACCCGAGGGTCCCTGGTTCAAATCCCACCTAGTACCAACCTCGTCACGTCCGTTGTGTCCTGAGCAAGACACTTCACCCTTGCTCCTGATGGGTGCTGGTTGGCGCCTTGCATGGCAGCTCCCTCCATCAGTGTGTGAATGTGTGTGTGTGTGAATGGGTAAATGTGGAAGTAGTGTCAAAGCGCTTTGAGTACCTTGAAGGTAGAAATGCGCTATACAAGTACAACCCATTTATCATTTATATTCAAACACATTCAGAACATTAGTTCTCAGGACTGGACTGTGCACCATACCTCCTTTTGTGTTGCATATTTATAGACTGTATAGTGACAATAAAAGGCATTCTATTCTATTCTATTCCAAACAAAATATGTAAGTCTATAATCTTTTTTAACCACGTTATAAACCAGTGGTTCTTAACCTTGTTGGAGGTATCGAACCCCACCAGTTTCATATCCATATTCCCCGAACCTTTCTTTAGTGAAAAATAAAATGGTATTTTTTTTTCAAATTCAAGAAAAAGTCATATGTTTTTTTTACTGGTGCGAAAAATGAACCGTGCAAGAACATCTCCTTGTTTGAAGAACAAAACCAACACAGTGTATGATTTCACAACAAATTACACACCTTACACACATTACCATGAATTGTTTAACGTGGACCCCCGACTTAAACAAGTTGAAAAACGTATTCGGGTTTTACCATTCAGTGGTCAATTGTACGGAATATGTACTGAACTGTGCCCTTAAGGTTCGCTAAAATGATTGCTTAACATTTTGTAGTTATTTATTTTGCCCAGATTTAGACTTTAATCCGACAAATGTCTTAAAAGTATTTATTTACTCCCCATGCCATCATTAGTACATTTTTACTTCATTGCAATATTAGTGAACTGTTATTTTCCCCCTGAGACAAAATGAACCCTGTTAAGATTTTGAGGACAGATAGGCTGATAAACTGCTGGGGGATTTTAATCAATTCCCTAGGGGATGGTTTTGGTGACAGTGTTCCCACTATCACCTGTGTGTGTGTGTGCACCTGCATTTGCGCTTGCTCAGCATGTTGCAGGATCTTCTTTCCTACCCCCTGCCGCTCCTCAACAAATCCTGATTTCATCAGACAAATCTGCATCCCCGCAGAGCGTGATGAGGTGATGCATATGTAGAAGCTTCAGCAGTTACGCCCAAGACACGCAACATGTGGGTTCAAACTATGACTCTTATAGTTTTACAAACCCCAGGAGCAGTGAAGTTGACATGTTGTGTAAACGGTAAATAAAAACAGAATACAATGATTTGCAAATCCTTTTCAACCTACCGTATTTCCTTTAATCTTCTCATTTCGGCACTTACCAAAGGCCTGCGCTTAAAAATTTGAGTGTGATGTAAGGATACCATCATGGAAAGCACATTTAATAAAATTTTTTTTATTATGGTCTTACCTTTACTGAAGTCCATGCACAGCTCCTTCTGATCAAAAGCATGGATAACTTGTTTATAGAAGTCCGACGACGGTGTCGTCTGTGACCTCTCACGCCGAGGAGCCCAGCGACTTGGAGGAGCTGGAGCGGTTCGCCCGCACTTTCAAGCAGAGACGCGTCAAACTGGGCTTCACGCAGGTACAGAAGCAACATTCTGTGTTTGTGTGTGCGTGTGTCAATCAATCAATCAATTAATTAATTAATATAGCCCTAAATCACAAGTGTCTCAAAGGGCTGCCCAAGCCACAACGACATTTTCGGTTCGGATCGCACATCAGGGCAAGGAAAAACTCAACTCAATGGGATGACAATGAGAAACCTTGGAGAGGGCCGCACCCCCCCACCCCCCCTGAGTGAGAGTCCAGTCCATAGTGGGGCCAGCAGGGGACCGTCCTGAGTGGAAATAGGTCAGCAGTGCAGAGATGTCCCCAACCGATGCACAGGCGAGCGGTCCACCCCGGGTCCAGACTCTGGACAGCCATGGCCACCGGACCTATGCTCCCCTTTCTCCACGAGAGACAGGGGGGGGCAGAGGAGAAAAGAAGAGAAACAGCAGATCAACTGGTCTAAAAGGGGGTCTATTTAAAGGCTAGAGTATACAAATTAAAGGCCTCTACTGAGGTAGCATCTCTAACTGTTACCGGGAGGGCTTTCCAGAGTCCTGGAGCCCGGATAGAAAACGCTCTATAGCCCGCAGACTTTTTTTTGGCTCTGGGAATCACTAAAATAAATAAACAATGGATGTCTGCTAACTTTTTGCAACTCAACGCCCAAAAAACGTAAATGCTGATTATCGGTCCCGCTAGACACCGACCTCTATTTAATAATACAACTCTAACATTTGACAACCAAACAATTAAACAAGGCAACACGGTAAAGAATCTGGGCATTATCTTCCACCCAACTCTCTCCTTTGAGTCACACATTAAAAGTGTTACTAAAACGGCCTTCTTTCATCTCCGTAATATCGCTAAAATTGGCTCCATTTCTTTCTTCAGTTTTAAAAGTCTCTCTTTCTCGATGGAGATCTTCCTTTATTACCTCCTGCTTCGATTGAAAGTCCAGTTTATAAAACTGTTTTATTTCCGATATGTAATCCTCCATGTTAAAAGTGCAAGCGAGAGGAAAAAATAAACACACGCTGCTCACTTGTCGGGCGGTATAGCTCGGTTGGTAGAGTGGCCATGCCAGCAACTTGAGGGTTGCAGGTTCGATTCCCGCTTCCGCCATCCTAGTCACTGCCGTTGTGTCCTTGGGCAAGACACTTTACCCACGTGCTCCCAGTGCCACCCACACTGGTTTAAATGTAACTTAGATATTGGGTTTCACTATGTAAAGCGCTTTGAGTCACTAGAGAAAAGCGCTATATAAATATAATTCACTTCACTTCACACTCTTGCTGCTTGTTGTCACTTCTTCTGCAGCCGAGTAGTCGCAAGAAAGATCACTAGCGCCCTCTACCACCAGGAGGCGGGAGTCATTTAATGACTCATATTTGACACACGCAGCTACGGTATATTGATAAAACATAGCTGCTTACTGTTCTTTTTAGCATATTCAACAGCTTGGACCTTAAAGCCTACTGAATAGCTCTTAATCTTCTTCCCTTTATGCGATTTCAAATTATTGAAATCAGCCTCCTCCATTTTGAAAATGATGACAGGTGAAGTGTTTGACCCGGCAGGTGAGCGGGCATTTTGTCCACCAGAGACAGGTGGACAAAATGAGTAACCAAGGAAACCATACAAGGGAGTGGAAAAAAACAGGAACTTAACGAGTCCAAAGGACAAACAGCACATGGCCAAACAAAAACATGATCAACAGACATGACATTTTATTTATTATTGGTTAGCTTCAGAATAACAATGTTATGAAAAAGAATAAGAGACCTATTATACCCGAAAAATGTTGGTCTTACTTAAAAATGCACGCATTTAGTTGTATTCAGTGTTAAAATATACGATATGGATCGGTTCGCAGCCGAGTGTGAAGCGACCGGAATGAGAATCAGCACCTCCAAGTCCGAGTCCATGGTTCTCGCCCGGAAAAGGGTGGAATGCCATCTCCGGGTTGGGGAGGAGACCCTGCCCCAAGTGGAGGAGTTCAAGTACCTAGGAGTCTTGTTCACGAGTGAGGGGAAGAGTGGATCGTGAGATCGACAGGCGGATCGGTGCGGCGTCTTCAGTAATGCGGACGCTGTACCGATCCGTTGTGGTGAAGAAGGAGCTGAGCCGGAAGGGAAAGCTCTCAATTTACCGGTCGATCTACGTTCCCATCCTCACCTATGGTCATGAGCTTTGGGTCATGACCGAAAGGATAAGATCACGGGTACAAGCGGCCGAAATGAGTTTCCTCCGCCGTGTGGCGGGTCTCTCCCTTAGAGATAGGGTGAGAAGCTCTGCCATCCGGGAGGAACTCAAAGTAAAGCTGCTGCTCCTCCACATTGAGAGGAGCAAGATGAGGTGGTTCGGGCATCTGGTCAGGATGCCACCTGAACGCCTCCCTAGGGAGGTGTTTAGGGCACGTCCAACCGGTAGGAGGCCACGGGGAAGACCCAGGACACGTTGGGAAGACTATGTCTCCCGGCTGGCCTGGGAAACGCCTCGGGATCCCCCGGGAAGAGCTAGACGAAGTGGCTGGGGAGAGGGAAGTCTGGGTTTCCCTGCTTAGGCTGTTGCCCCCGCGACCCGACCTCGGATAAGCGGAAGATGATGGATGGATACAATATGGCTCTCAGGGAAATACATTTTGAAATATTTGGCTTTCAGCCAAAAAGGTTCCCAACCCCTGGTCTAGGAGACCAGGGGTTGGAAGGTGTAGGCTAATAACCAGCATGAAAATTACTCGAAATGGCAGAAACATGCTGAGGCTTTCGTCCAGCAGTGGACTGACAACGGCTGATGATGATGACGACATTTACCATTAAAGGTGTACCTAAAATGTGAGAAAATTGAGCTAAATATTCAAAATATGTAAGCTGGAAAAGAGTGATTGGATTCTACATCCGGCACCCCCTGGTGGTGCATCCTGACAAAGAATTCTTCTCCGTTGTATGTCAGTGTGATAGTTGGTCTTCTATCCTCCTTGATGCCTTTGTGTTCGGGGGATTTGTCAGTATTGTAGTTATGGTGAGGCGGGAGTGTGGTGGGGCCGACAAGTTACTCCATTCAAGTAATACACAACAAAACCTCACTCAGTGCCACCGAAGGTAATCAAAGTTGATCATTTGCTTTCCCTGGAAGGAAGCCTCATTTGAATATTCTTTTCTTCTAGGGGGAATCGTATCCCTTATTATACGCATCAAAACTCCATTTGAAGCCGGAGGACATTAATCAAGAGGAACAAGCCCCCTCTTATATCTATTATGAGCTGACAGCCGAGCTGGCAGCAACCCTCTACCTGACTGACTCTCACCGCGAGTCCCCAGGGGGTCCAATACCCCCCATCCTCTAACACCAGTGCAGCATCCAAACAGGATATATATATATATAGCCTTAAAAGGCTTGCATACACACCTGTCTGCACCTAATTACATTGCTTCAAGGTGGCATGTGTCTGTTAAGTATCGCGGCGGGGGAAAAAAAAATATGAAAAGCGTTAAAATGAACATCAGAAGCCGTTGTTTTGAGTTTAGGGTGGTTGCAGCGAACAGCTTGCATATTTTGCACAGCATGCTGTCTGGGATGGGGGGAGAGAGGTAGGGGGTAGTGTGTGGGGGGGGGGGAATTATACGCTGTCAAAATGACAAAATATGTGCAATTAGCTCGTTCTCTCGCTTGTCACATGCAGTTTGATATCAGCCATATATTGGAGCAATGCTCGTTTTTGAAGGCACACCTGTCGACATTAGCATTTGGAAATAATAAAGTTGACAGAAAGTCAGGGACAATTAGAGGAAAATTGGCCAACAGCACCAATGTTTAGAGTGTGGTTAGAGAAGTGGTTCTTAACCTGGGTTCGATCGAACCCTAGGGGTTCGGTGAGTCGCCCTCAGGGGTTCGGCGGAGCCTCTGCCGCGGAGGTCACCTTCATTGTCCATTTTTTTATGGTGACTTTATATACTCTGGATCTAGACCAGTGGTTCTTAACCTGGGTTCGATCGAACCCTAGGGGTTCGGTGAGTCGCCCTTAGGGGTTTCGGCGGAGCCTCTGCCGCGGAGGTCAACTTCATTGTCCATTTTTTTATGGTGATTTTATATACTCTGGATCTAGACCAGTGGTTCTTGACCTGGGTTCGATCGAACCCTAGGGGTTCTGTGAGTCGCCCACAGGGGTTCGGCAGACCCTCTGTCGTGGAGGTCACCTTCATTGTCCACTTTTTTATGCTGACTTTATATACTCTGGATCTAGACCAGTGGTTCTTAACCTGGGTTCGATCGAACCCTATGGGTTCGGTAAGTCGCCCTCAGGGGTTCGGCGGAGCCTCTGCCGCGGAGGTCACCTTCATTGTCCATTTTTTTATGCTGACTTGATATACTCTGGATCTAGACCAGTGGTTCTTAACCTGGGTTGGATCGAACCCTAGGGGTTCGGTGAGTCACCCTCAGGGGTTCGGCGGAGCTTCTGCCGCGGAGGTCTTCTTCATTGTCCATTTTTTTATGCTGACTTTATATACTCTGGATCTAGACCAGTGGTTCTTAACCTGGGTTCGATCGAACCCTAGGGGTTCGGTGAGTCGCCCTTAGGGGTTCGGCGGAGCCTCTGTCGCGGAGGTCACCTTCATTGTCCATTTTTTTATGGTGACTTTATATACTCTGGATCTAGACCTGTGGTTTTAACCTGGGTTCGATCGAACCCTAGGGGTTCGGTGAGTCGCCCTTAGGGGTTCGGCGGAGCCTCTGCCGTGGAGGTCAAGACACACCCGATTCATCGTGCAAATAAAAACTTCTCCCTATAGAGCAGTGAGAGATTTAAATGGTTGACCAAATACTTATTTTCCACCATAATTTACAAATAAATTCTTTAAAATTCCTGGATATTTTTCACATTCTGTCTCTCACAGTTGAAGTGTACCTATGATGAAAATTACAGACCTCTTGCACAATCGGTGCCCCACTGTATATTTTTCACTAAAGAAGGGTTTGGTGAATGTACGAATTAACTGGTGGGGTTTGTTACCTCCAAATAGGTTAAGAACCAATAGGTTAGGGTGTCCACCTCGAGATCGGTAGGTCGTGTGTTCAAACCCCGGCTGAGTCGTACCAAAGACTATAAACATAGGACCCTTTACCTTCCTGCTTGGCACTCAGCATCAAGGGTTGGAATTGGGGTTTAAATCACCAAAATGATTCCCGAGCTGCTCACTGCTCCCCTCACCTCCCAGGGGGCGGAACAAGGGCATGGGTCAAATGCCCAAATAATTTCACCACAACTTATGTGTGTGTGACTATCAGTGGTACTTTAACTTTGGATCATGGACATGTTGCAGTCTTTTCCATATTGTGTGTTTTGGGTCATGTCTGGTCAAATCAATCAATCAATCAATGTTTATTTATATAGCCCTACATCACAAGTGTCTCAAAGGGCTGCACTAGCCACAACGACATCCTTGGTTCAGATCCCACATAAGGGCAAGGAAAAACTCACAACCCAGTGGGATGTCAATGTGAATGACTATGAGAAACCTTGGAAAGGAGCGCAGATGTGGGTGACCCCCCCCCCCCCCCTAGGGGAGACCGGATGCAATGGAGATCGAGTGGGTCCAGCATGATATTGTGAAAGTACAGTCCATAGTGGATCTAACATAATAGTGAGAGTCCACTAACATAATAGTGAGAATCCAGTCTATAGAGGGTCTAACATAATAGTGAGAGTCTAGTCCATAGTGGGTCTAACATAATAGTGAGAGTCCATTCCATAGTGGATCTAACATAATAGTGAGAGTCCAGTCCATAGTGGATCTAACATAATAGTGAGAGTCCAGTCCATAGTGGATCTAACATAATAGTGAGAGTCCAGTCCATAGTGGGTCCAACATAATAGTGTGAGTCCAGTCCATAGTGGGTCTAACATAATAGTGAGAGTCCAGTCCATATTGGGTCTAACATAATAGTGAGAGTCCAGTCCATATTGGGTCTAACATAATAGTGAGAGTCCAGTCCATAGTGGGTCTAACATAATAGTGAGAGTCCAGTCCATAGTGGATCTAACATAATAGTGAGAGTCCAGTCCATAGTGGGTCTAACATAATAGTGAGAGTCCAGTCCATAGTGGGTCTAACATAATAGTGAGAGTCCAGTCCATGGGGGATCTAACATAATAGTGAGAGTCCAGTCCATAGTGGATCTAACATAATAGTGAGAGTCCAGTCCATAGTGGGTCTAACATAATAGTGAGTGTCCAGTCCATAGTGGATCTAACATAATAGTGAGAGTCCAGTCCATAGTGGGTCTAACATAATAGTGAGAGTCCAGTCCATAGTGGGTCTAACATAATAGTGAGAGTCCAGTCCATAGTGGATCTAACATAATAGTGTGAGTCCAGTCCATAGTGGGTCCAACATAATGGTGAGAGTCCAGTCCATAGTGGGTCTAACATAATAGTGAGTGTCCAGTCCATAGTGGGTCCAACACTATAGTGAGAGTCCAGTCCATAGTGGATCTAACATAATAGTGTGAGTCCAGTCCATAGTGGGTCTAACATAATAGTGAGAGTCCAGTCCATAGTGGGTCTAACATAATAGTGAGAGTCCAGTCCATAGTGGGTCTAACATAATAGTGAGAGTCCAGTCCATAGTGGGTCTAACATAATAGTGAGAGTCCAGTCCATAGTAGGTCTAACATAATAGTGAGAGTCCAGTCCATAGTGGATCTAACATAATAGTGAGAGTCCAGTCCATAGTGGATCTAACATAATAGTGAGAGTCCATTCCATAGTGTGTCTAACATAATAGTGAGAGTCCAGTCCATAGTGGGTATAACATAATAGTGAGAGTCCATTCCATAGTGTGTCTAACATAATAGTGAGAGTCCAGTCCATAGTGGGTCTAACATAATAGTGAGAGTCCAGTCCATAGTGGGTCTAACATAATAGTGAGAGTCCTGTCCATAGTGGATCTAACATAATAGTGTGAGTCCAGTCCATAGTGGATCTAACATAATAGTGAGAGTCCTGTCCATAGTGGATCTAACATAATAGTGTGAGTCCAGTCCATAGTGGATCTAACATAATAGTGTGAGTCCAGTCCATAGTGGGTCTAACATAATAGTAAGAGTCCAGTCCATAATGGATCAAACATAATAGTGAGAGTCCAGTCCATAATGGATCTAACATAATAGTGAGAGTCCAGGCCATAATGGATCTAACATAATAGTGAGAGTCCAGTCCATAGTGGGTCTAACATAATAGTGAGAGTCCAGTCTATAGTGGATCTAACATAATAGTGAGAGTCCAGTCCATAGTGGATCTTACATAATAGTGAGAGTCCAGTCCATAGTGGATCTAACATAATAGTGTGAGTCCAGTCCATAGTGGATCTAACATAATAGTGAGAGTCCTGTCCATAGTGGATCTAACATAATAGTGTGAGTCCAGTCCATAGTGGATCTAACATAATAGTGTGAGTCCAGTCCATAGTGGGTCTAACATAATAGTAAGAGTCCAGTCCATAATGGATCAAACATAATAGTGAGAGTCCAGTCCATAATGGATCTAACATAATAGTGAGAGTCCAGTCCATAATGGATCTAACATAATAGTGAGAGTCCAGTCCATAGTGGGTCCAGCAGCGCAGAGATGTCCTGAAAAAAGTGAGTTGAACATTCCAAATATATCAGCTAGAAAAGTGGTATTTAATTTTTATATTCGGCACCCCGTATAATGGCCCTTCCTCTTATTAGTTTGTCAGTTTTCAAAAGTCTTAGTGGAACTTCCTGCTCGCTGCATCATTTATTGGACTGGAATGGCGGTGTCGTGTACACGCCAGGCAGAACAGAAGCTGCACCTCACTGTATTTTTAAATGGATTTTTTTCCTCCAATTCCATATTGCATTACAACCATATCTCTTTTGGAAAGGCTGGGAATGCAGATAACTTTGTGCACGTCACACAATGCTTCCAGCCAGAAATGAAACACGGTGCAAATACAGACTGCAACAGGACACCTGATAGTAGTGTTGTCATCATAGCGCTAAACACACCGTGGGTTTATGGACAGCAGCAGTGTGTACAGTTACAGTCATAGTCTTTGGACCAAAAAACATGTTTTATGTCATGGGTGTCAAACTCTGGCCTTTAAAGGCCTACTGAAACCCACTACTACCGACCACGCAGTCTGATAGTTTATATATCAATGATGAAATATTAACATTGCAACACATGCCAATATGGCCTTTTTATTTTACTAAATTGCAATTTTAAATTTCCCGCGAAATATCCTGTTGAAAACGTCGCGGAAAGATAACGCGTATGATGACACGTGCGCGTGACGTCACCGGTTGTAGCGGACATGTTCTTCCAGCTAAAAGTCGTCTGCTTCAATCACATAACTACACAGTATTCTGGAAATCTGTCTTTCTGAATCTTTTGCAATTTGTTCAATTAATAATGGAGACGTCAAAGAAGAAAGATGTAGGTGGGAAGCGGTGGATTGCAGCTGCCTTTAGCAACACAAACACACGGTGATTCCTTGTTTACATTCCCGAAGGTGAAGCTTTACTATGGAAAAGAGCGGTCAAGCGAACATGGTTCTCTGCCACATGGCAACCGACAGGTTTCGGTGAGAAAATGTTGGTAATAAGTCGGCGGCTCTTACCGTAGACATGAGCGGAGCTTGCGTCCTCCTGCAGCTGCGGACTTTACCTCCTCCCACCGGAGACTTTCAGGTACCATATAATCTCACTAAAACACTAGTAACACAATAAGCAGATAAGGGATTTTCCAGAATTATCTTAGTAAATGTGTCTAATAACATCTGAATATGGCAATATCGCGAAATGATCAAGTACGACACATAGAATGGACCTGCTATCCCCGTTTAAATAAGAAAATCTCATTTCAGTAGGCCTTTAACGTTCCAATGATCGTCACACACACAGTAGGTGTGGTGAAATTTGTCCCCTGCATTTGACCCATCCCCATGTTCACCCCTTGGAAGGTGAAGGGAGCAGTGAGCAGCAGCATGCACCCTGCTCAGGAATCATTTTGTGATTTAACCCCCAATTCCAACCGTTGATGCTGAGTCTATAAGAATTAAGGTATAAATAAGGTATGGGATAAAAGGTTTACCATATATATATATATATATATATATAGACTACTTCATCTCTACAGAACTGTTTCATGAGGGGTTCCCTCAACTATCAGGAGATTTTAATGGAAGCTTTCACATACAGTGGTTTATATAGGGCACAGAGTGGGTGGGTACAAGCAGGCGTAGGGTGTGGTGATTGGCTCATGTGTTACCTAGGAGGTTTTTCCATCTGTGGCGGCATGTTGAAATGATTTCACTGCGCTTGTTGAGGGATGACAGGTCTGGATGATATGTAATACACAGTTTCTCTTTTGAACATAGGTTGCATCTTTTATTACCACTTTTGTAAGGTGTGCTGGATGCAAGAATTTGCCATGTTATTGATTATTCAACATTATGGTCTTTGAGGTTCCAAATGTGCTTGCTGAGTTCTGTAGAATTCCGCAAGGTCTGGTTTCTGAAGGAGGCCTTGTGATTATTCCATCTGGCTTCAAATGCTCCTTCGGTGAATCCTACGTACGTGTCGGATGTGCTAATATCCTTGCGTGTTATCTTTGCTTGGTAAACGACTGATTTTTGTAAGCACCCACCGTTGAGAGGGCAATCAGGTTTCTTGCGACAGTTACATTCATTATTGGTTTCAGAGTCGTTTAGTCTGGGGGTAGGCAGTCCTTTTGCAATTGCTTTGTTGTGGTTTGAAATGATTTGTTGTATGTTATTCATACAGCTGTAGCTCAATTTAATGTTGTTCTTGTTGAATATTTTTCTTAGGGTGTTGCCTTTGGGGAAGTGTTTGTCGATCAGAGTGAGGAACTTGCGGCCGATATTGGTTGAGACGTTTTTGCTGAATGGGGGGTTGTACCAGATTATGTTGTTTCTTTTTCTGCTCTTTTTTGGTTGGTTTCCTGGAGTGGGTTCATAGGTGAGGGTGAAGTTGTATCCGCTTTCATCAAGTGCTTTCTGGTACGGGGGGGTTGCTTGGTCGAATCCAGCTTTGCTAGATGACAGCATCGATAGCCTTTTATTAATTCCGGTAGGTATTCATTTCGTGGTGGTGGGTGGGTGGTTGCTGTCATGGTGCACGTATTGGAGTGTTGTGTTGGGTTTCGAGAATGGTTGCTAGCTGTTATTTCTCAGGTTGAAAGTGACGTCGAGGTTTGTTTGTTGGCTTCAATAGTGATCCGTAGGCCGTTCTCTTTGAAGATTTGGCATATGCGCTTCTTGGTATTCTCGCTGCTCCTTGGCGAGGCGCGACACACTGCCAGTCCGTCATCATGAAACAGTTCTGTAGAGATGAAGTAGTCTTGGGATTGTTCCCACACATACAAATTGCGCTTTACCACGGTATCGAGCACTATTCTCTGGATAATCCAATCAAGACATATATTTATATATATATATATAGACTCGTACCATGTAAGGTAGTAATGGCAACAGTTTAGTTTTATTCAGATTCAAATCCTGACAGTCTGTTCACTTCCTGTGTTGAACATGTTCAGATATTATTTTGGACTTACAGTTGGTACAAAATGCGGCTGCTAGACTTTTGACAAGAACAAGAAAGTTTGATCACATTACACCTGTACTGGCTCACCAGCACTGGCTTCCTGTGCACTTAAGATGTGACTTTAAGGTTTTACTACTTACGTATAAAATACTACACGGTCTAGCTCCAGCCTATCTTGCCGATTGTATTGTACCATATGTCCCGGCAAGAAATCTGCGTTCAAAAGACTCCGGCTTATTAGTGATTCCTAGAGCTCAAAAAAAGTCTGCGGGCTATAGAGCGTTTTCCGTTCGGGCTCCAGTACTCTGGAATGCCCTCCCGGTAACAGTTCGAGATGCTACCTCAGTAGAAGCATTTAAGTCTCACCTTAAAACTCATCTGTATACTCTAGCCTTTAAATAGACCTCCTTTTTAGACCAGTTGATCTGCCGCTTCTTTTCTTTCTCCTATGTCCCCCCCTCCCTTGTGGAGGGGGTCCGGTCCGATGACCATGGATGAAGTACTGGCTGTCCAGAGTCGAGACCCAGGATGGACCGCTCGTCGGGACCCAGGATGGACCGCTCGCCTGTATCGGTTGGGGACATCTCTACGCTGCTGATCCGCTTGAGATGGTTTCCTGTGGACGGGACTCTCGCTGCTGTCTTGGAGCCACTATGGATTGAACTTTCACAGTATCATGTTAGACCCGCTCGACATCCATTGCTTTCGGTCCCCTAGAGGGGGGAGGTTGCCCACATCTGAGGTCCTCTCCAAGGTTTCTCATAGTCAGCATTGTCACTGGCGTCCCACTGGATGTGAATTCTCCCTGCCCACTGGGTGTGAGTTTTCCTTGCCCTTTTGTGGGTTCTTCCGAGGATGTTGTAGTCGTAATGATTTGTGCAGTCCTTTGAGACATTTGTGATTTGGGGCTATATAAATAAACATTGATTGATTGATTGATACTTGTAAATTTCGGCTGATATTGACTCAAGCCCTGTGTTGTCCTGTGGTGAGAATTTCTCTTCCAATTTGGCTTTCCGATTGTAAATATGCAATTGCATAATCGGTGCCACAGGAATGTCTGACAGAGGTCCTGGGTTCCAATACAGTTCAAATACAGCTCTGACCTCCTTGTGTGCAATTTTGCGTCATTTTCTCATAGTTTTTTCCAACTTCCTCGCTCAAGTTTCCAAGGCCTGCATGATATGTGAGTTTGCCACTCCAAGTCGCCTATAGTGTAAGCGTGAATAGCTGTTTGTCTGCAATGGATGAGCCTGGCGACACATCCAGAATGTACCGTGCTCAACCCTGAACAGGACAATAGGTAGAAAATGATGTACCGTATATGTAAATGAATGGCTTATTCACTCACATTCATTGTTAATGGCAAATGTACATCGTGGAGTGTAGACATGGTCATGTCAGGGTTACTGTCAATAACAAATTGAATTACTCAACATTTCCATGACTGACAAGAGTAAAAATATCACAGTAAGTGGAAGTAGTGGACTGTTAAAGGGGAACTGTACTTTTTATTTTGTCTGTTAGTCACAATCCCCTTATAAGACAACCACACACACGTCTTTCTCCATTCTGTGTATTTTAAGTGGTTGAAAAAAAACTGCTAGCAAGAGGTGGCTAATGGGGATGCTTATAAAACCCTCTAAAAAACGTCCAACAATGTTTTACATAAATGCTGTTGGTATAGTGAAGTGTGAATTATATTTATATAGCGCTTTTTCTCTAGTGACTCAAAGCGCTTTACATAGTGAAACCCAATATCTAAGTTACATTCAAACCAGTGTGGGTGGCACTGGGAGCAGGTGGGTAAAGTGTCTTGCCCAAGGACACAACGGCAGGGACTAGGATGGCGGAAGCGGGAATCGAACCTGCAACCCTCAAGTTGCTGGCACGGCCACTCTACCAACCGAGCTAAACCGCCCATGTAATGTAGTTTGTAATGTAGTTTGTGTCCTGGGTTTGTAATGTAGTTTGTGTCCTGGGTTTGACGTTAACGTGGAGGCTCCTCTATGGGGTCTTGAGGAACTAGGAGGTTAACCCCTTTACTACTGTTACCCCAGGTTGCCCTTGGCAAAGGCCTAGTACAGGGGGTCGGGAACCTTTTTGGCTGAGAGAGCCATGAAAGCCAACCCTTGTGGAGGGGGTCCGGTCCGATCCGGTGGCCATGTACTGCTTGCCTGTGTATCGGCTGGGGACATCTCTGCGCTGCTGATCCGCCTCCGCTTGGGATGGTTTCCTGCTGGCTCCGCTGTGAACGGGACTCTCGCTGCTGTGTTGGATCCGCTTTGGACTGGACTCTCGCGACTGTGTTGGATCCATTATGGATTGAACTTTCACAGTATCATGTTAGACCCGCTCGACATCCATTGCTTTCCTCCTCTCTAAGGTTCTCATAGTCATCATTGTCACCGACGTCCCACTGGGTGTGAGTTTTCCTTGCCCTTATGTGGGCCTACCGAGGATGTCGTAGTGGTTTGTGCAGCCCTTTGAGACACTAGTGATTTAGGGCTATATAAGTAAACATTGATTGATTGATTGATTGAAAAATGTATTTCCGTAAGAGCCATATAATATTTTTTTAACACTGAACACAACTAAGCGCGTGCATTCTTAAGTAAGACAAACATTTCTAGAGTATAATAGGTCTCTTATTCTTTGTAATACAATTGTTATTCTGAAGCTAACTGTGGTGGGGGCGTGGCCTGTGGGCCTGCAGCAAACTTGGGTGTCCCGGGACCAGCCTCAAAATCAGTGACAGGTGCGTAGATGGCCCACCTGGGCCTTGTTATCTAATCACCTGTCGCTCTGTTATAAGCAGCAGCCAGGAGGAGAGACGGGGCGGAGGCGGGAGCCAGAGCGCGAGCGAGAGAGAAAAAGACAATTGCTGGAAAGCAACTGAGAGACTTATTGAAAAATAAAACAATAATGTAACCCTGAAAAGGGCTCTCATGTCGGTGCTTGGTGGTCTGAAGAACCCCCAGGAGGGCAAGCCCCACACTAATCAATAATAAATAAATTACTACTTACCATTAACGCAACTTCGTGAACATAAAAAAGCATGAGAATGTTTTATATTTTGAACGTTATTTTTAACACTGTGATTACAAGTGGAATTATTCATTATTTATCGTGTTAAGGAACGTCAGCTCAGATTTATCCGAGAGCCAGATGCAGTCATCAAAAGAGCCACATCTGGCTCTAGAGCCATAGGTTCCCTACCCCTGGCCTAGTACCTGACTGCCCCCTAGTTAGGGATACTGTGAAGACCTCAACGGCGGAGCAGGCGGAAGACGGTAGATCGAAGAACTACCACAACGGCTGCGATGGTGGAAGAAGGCTGCAGCAGAAAAGGGTCCCTAGTTGTCTTGGACTCCATGCCCCTGGACCCTGACCCGATTCTGTCTCTTCACCAGTCTCCCCACGCTAAACAGAGTCACGCACAGGCACCGTAAAAAGGATACACCCCTACCAGGAGGGTCGTCATACTCGTTCGAGTTACCGCCGATGATGAATGTAGTAACAGGAACATTCATAATAACATGTAATCATTTTTTTAATTAAGTAAAACGAAACTTTGTTTTCAGCACAAACCCGTTCAAGATTAGACAAGCAAACAGTGTACGGGGTTACAGAACAGGAACGCTGATGGGTCGCCAAAAGGCGCCCCGTAAAAGATAGGAATAAGGTAAACGCTGGGGGAGGATGAGTAAAAAAATACAATTAAGACTGGGTTCCTTAGGGGGCCCAGTCTGGAGTGGGAAAAAACCTCCATAGCAAAGCACATATACAGTACATATTACAACATCTCGAGACAAGACTAAAAGCTATTCTGTGTTTGGGTAAAAATATGGCTAATACATGATTAATATGCAGTATTGTTGGCAGTTTTTGAAGGTTTTTTAGAGGGCTTATGAGTGGTATGGTACAGTGGTTCTCAAATGGGGGTACTTGAAGGTATGCCAAGGGGTACATGAGATTGTTTTTAAATATTCTAAAAATAGCAACAATTCAAAAATCCTTTAAAAATATATATTTATTGAATAATACTTCAACAAAATATGGATGTAAGTCCATAAACTGTGAAAAGAAATGCAACAATGCAATATTCAGTGTTGACGGCTAGATTTTTTTGTGGACATGTTCCATAAATATTGATGTTAAAGGTTTTTTTTTTTTGTGAAGAAATGTTCAGAATTAAGTTGATGAATCCAGATGGATCTCTATTACAATCCCCAAAGAGCGCACTTTAAGTTGATGATTACTTCTATGTGTAGAAATGCTTATTTATAATTGAATCCCTTGTTTATTTTTCAACAAGTTTTTAGTTATTTTTATAGCTTTTTTTCCAAATAGTTAAAAAAAGACCACTACAAATGAGCAATATTTTGCACTGTTATACAATTTAATAAATCAGAAACTGATGACATAGTGCTGTATTTTACTTCCTGTATCTCTTTTTTTCAACCAAAAATGCTTTGCTCTGATTAGGGGGTACTTGAATTAAAAAAATGTTCACAGGGGGTACATCACTGAAAAATGGTTGAGAACCACTGCTATAATTGTCTAGTTTAGTTAGGTTCTGTTAGTTTTGGACTTCTTTAGTTCCTGATTGCACTTCCTTGTTTATTTTGTCACTATGGTTACTTATGATGTTCACCTGCCTCTGTTTGGGACACACCTGTGTCTAATCTAGAGACACTATTTAAGCCTGCCTTTTCCCGTCACTCGTGGTGGATTCGTTGTTTGCAAACACAACAGTTACATTGTTATTTCTGGGCTCCTAGTTTTTATTTCCGCGCTAAGTGCTTTTCTTAGCATCACTTGTGTTAGGCACGCTTGCCATTTTTGCCTATATGTCTGTAGTTGGATGTTTTGCACGGATTACATCATATTAAATCTACCTTCATGCTGTCGTCCGCAGTGTCCGTGTTGCATCTGGAAGAACGATCCCGCAACAAGCTGCAATCCCAATTGTGACAATAGTAGAATCTCCATTACCTGCATTGTTAACCACCTCTTGCCAACAGTTGTTAGCTCTTTAGAACACACGGAAAAGAGAAATGCATGTGTTGAAGTCTCACATAATGTAAAAAAAGTGAAGTTTCCCTTAAAGGGGAACATTATCAGCAGACCTATGTAAGCGTCAATATAAACCTTGATGGTGCAGAAAAAAGACCGTATATTTTTTTAACCGATTTCCGAACTCTAAATGGGTGAATTTTGGCGAATAAATGCCTTTCTGTTTCTGGCTCTTGTGGCGATGACGTCAGAACGTGACGTCACCGAGGTAATACAGCCGCCATTTTCATTTTCAACACATTACAAACACCTGGGTCTCAGCTCTGTTATTTTCCGTTTTTTCGACTATTTTTTGGAACCTTGGAGACATCATGCCTCGTCGCTGTGTTGTCGGAGGGTGTAACAACACTAACAGGGAGGGATTCAAGTTGCACCACTGGCCCGAAGATGCGAAAGTGGCAAGAAATCTGCCGCCAGACCCCCATTGAATGTGCCGGAGTGTCTGCACATTTTACCGGCGATGACAGACATGGCACAGAGATGTATGGATAACCTGCAGATGCATTTGCAACGATAAAGTCAACGAAATCACTAAGGTGAGTTTTGTTGATGTTGACTTATGTGCTAATCAGACATATTTGGTCGCGGCGTGACTGCCAGCTAATCGATGCTAACATGCTCCGCTAATCGATGCTAACATGCTATTTACCGGCGGTGCTAAAGCAGACATGGCACAGAGATGTATGGATAACCTGCAGATGCATTTGCAACGATAAAGTCAACGAAATCACTAAGGTGAGTTTTGTTGGTGTTGTTGACTTATGTGCTAATCAGACATATTTGGTCACGGCGTGACTGCCAGCTAATCGATGCTAAAATGCTACGCTAATCGATGCTAACATGCTATTTACTGGCGGTGCTAAAGCAGACATGGCACAGAGATGTATGGATAACCTGCAGATGCATTTGCAACGATAAAGTCAACAAAATCACAAAGGTGAGTTTTGTTGATGTTGTTGACTTATGTGCTAATCAGACATATTTGGTTGCGGCGTGACTGCCAGCAAATCGATGCTAAAATGCTACGCTAATCAATGCTAACATGCTATTTGCTGGCGGTGCTAAAGCAGACATGGCACAGAGATGTATGGATAACCTGCAAATGCATTTGTAACTATATTATGTTTCCTTCCACCCACATTTAATGCGAAACAAACACTTACCAATCGAAGGATTTAAGTTGCTCCAGTGTCACAAGATGCGAAAGTCCTGATCGTTTGGTCCGCACATTTTACCGGCGATGGTAACACAGCTATCCGGCCATGCTACGGCTATGAATAGCGTCAATAGCTATTCGCTCAATAGCTTCAGTTTCTTCTTCAATACTTTCATACTCCAACCATTCGTTTCAAAACATGCGCAATCTGTTGAATAGCTTAAGCCGCTGAGTCTGAATCCTAGCTAATGTCGCTATATCTTGCTGTGCTATTCGCCATTGTTTGTTTACATTGGCAGCGCTGTGTGACGTCACAGGGAAATGGATAGTGTCTTCGCAGAGAGCGAAAAAATCAATCAATCAATCAATCAATGTTTACTTATATAGCCCTAAATCACTAGTGTCTCAAAGGGCTGCACAAACCACCACGACATCCTCGGTAGGCCCACATAAGGGTAAGGAAAACTCACACCCAGTGGGCCAATAATGACAATAATGACCCAGTGGGACGTCGGTGACAATAATGACTATGAGAACCTTGGAGAGGAGGAAAGCAATGGATGTCGAGCGGGTCTAACATGATACTGTGAAAGTTCAATCCACAATGGATCCAACACAGTCGCGAGAGTCCAGTCCAAAGCGGATCCAACACAGCAGCGAGAGTCCCGTTCACAGCGGAGCCAGCAGGAAACCATCCCAAGCGGAGGCAGGCACTTTAAAGCTTTTTTAGGGATATTCCGGGACCGGTAAAATTTTGAAAAAAACTTAAAAAAACACAACAAGCCACTGGGAACTGATTTTTATTGTTTTTAACCCTTTTGAAATGGTGATAATGTTCCCCTTTAAAGATTTTTATTTGTGCATACCTGCTTATGCTTATTGCTATATTTATTTGTTCCTAAATTGAGTGAGGGGGGAAAAAAAAATACCAAAGAAGACTTTGAGGACTGTTTTTCTGCAGAAACTATCCTCTAGCAACAGGACGTCATGTCATTATTGTCATTATTGCCTCCCAATAGGAAAGGAAGCAACTGGAGCTACCTAATCAGAACACGGACTCCCTGGCTCAATCATCCCTGTCAGGGGCAATAATTATGCTACCATCATCTTAATTAAAACTTAGCCTGATAATTAAGAGTCATTGTTTACCTTGCAGGGGCAGCATTAATATGCATGTCATCGCTCACTATTTCTGGCTTTTCTTTGCCCTTGCTTCAGTTGGCTTCGGCTTCAGGCTAAGAGGCTAACTCCCCTCTCGTTTTAGTTTCGTTCTTTCCCTGTCAGAAAGACACCCCGGGCTTAAGGGAAACCTCAGACGACACCCAATTATCCCCTGGTTGCTGATTGTACCAAAAATGACTCCTGATGGACAGCTTTGATGTGTGGAAGACCTTCCCAGGAGGTTAGATCACAGTGGAAGAGGAGTACCGAGTAAAGGAAGGGTAAACAAGGGTCAAGTCTGGCCAAATGTGAAGCAAAGGTAAAACTGAATGAAGGTAGGTACAAAAATCCACCGTATCTGAGCATGCAACGTGTACGAGGACATTAAAGCATTCATTTTGCTTGATTTAGGGCTTATTTTTGTCCGAAGCCAGAGTTAGTTAATACAAATCCTGTTTCCATATGAGTTGGGAAATTGTGTTAGATGTAAATATAAACGGAATACAATGATTTGCAAATCCTTTTCAACCCATATTCAGTTGAATGCACTACAAAGACAAGATATTTGATGTTCAAACTCATAAACTTTTTTTTTTTTTGGGAAAATAATAATTAACTTTGAGTTTATTTTATCTTTCTGGAAAATATTGCACACAGTGTGTTGTCAAGCTTATGAGATGCGATCCAAGTGTAAGCCACTGTGACACTATTGTTCATTTGTTTTTATTTTATTTTTTTTAATCAATCAATCAATCAATGTTTACTTATATAGCCCTAAATCACTAGTGTCTCAAAGGGCTGCACAAACCACTACGACATCCTCGGTAGGCCCACATAAGGGCAAGGAAAACTCACACCCAGTGGGACATCGGTGACAATGATGACTATGAGAACCTTGGAGAGGAGGAAAGCAATGGATGTCGAGCGGGTCTAACATGATACTGTGAGAGTTCAATCCACAATGGATCCAACACAGTCGCGAGAGTCCAGTCCAAAGCGGATCCAACACAGCAGCGAGAGTCCCGTTCACAGCGGAGCCAGCAGGAAACCATCCCAAGCCCGGAGTCCTTTGAACGCAGATTTCTTGCCGGGACATATGGTACAATACAATCGGCAAGATAGGATGGAGCTAGACCGTGTAGTATTTTATACGTAAGTAGTAAAACCTTAAAGTCACATCTTAAGTGCACAGGAAGCCAGTGCAGGTGAGCCAGTACAGGTGTAATGTGATCAAACTTTCTTGTTCTTGTCAAAAGTCTAGCAGCCGCATTTTGTACCAACTGTAATCTTTTAATGCTAGACATGGGGAGACCCGAAAATAATACGTTACAGTAGTCGAGACGAGACGTAACAAACGCATGGATAATGATCTCAGCGTCTTTAGTGGACAGAATGGAGCGAATTTTAGCGATATTACGGAGATGAAAGAAGGCCGTTTTAGCAACGCTTTTAATGTGTGCCTCAAAGGAGAGAGTTGGGTCCAAGATAATACCCAGATTCTTTACCGTGTCGCCTTGTTTAATTGTTTGGTTGTCAAATGTTAGAGTTGTATTATTAAATAGAGTTCGGTGTCTAGCAGGACCGATAATCAGCATTTCTGTTTTTTTGGCGTTGAGTTGCAAAAAGTTAGCGGACATCCATTGTTTAATTTCATTAAGACACGCCTCCAGCTGACTACAATCCGGCGTGTTGGTCAGCTTTAGGGGCATGTAGAGTTGGGTGTCATCAGCATAACAGTGAAAGCTAATACCTAATTTGCATATGATGTCACCTAGCGGCAGCATGTAGATGCTGAAGAGTGCAGGGCCAAGGACCGAACCCTGGGGAACTCCACACGTTACCTTAACGTAGTCCGAGGTCACATTGTTATGGGAGACGCACTGCATCCTATCAGTAAGATAAGAGTTAAACCAAGACAGGGCTAAGTCTGACATACCAATTCGTGTTTTGATACGTTCTAATAAAATATTATGATCGACGGTATCGAAAGCAGCGCTAAGATCGAGGAGCAGCAACATAGATGACGCATCAGAATCCATCGTTAGCAATAGATCATTAGTCATTTTTGCGAGGGCTGTCTCCGTGGAGTGATTTGCTCTGAAACCAAATGTATTTGATGATAATGTCAATGACGGATTTCCAATCACTGCTATGTTGGAATTCTTTTTGATATTGATACTGTTTTTGACATTATCAATTATTGTTTGACTACTTTTGGATTGTTTTGTGTCATGTTTGTGTGTCCTCTCAATTGCTCTGTTGATTGCTATTCTGAATGTTGCTTGTCCGTTTGGTTTTGGGATTGGATTTGTATTATTATGGTATTATTGTGTTGGATTGATTAATTTACAAAAATAAAATAAAATAGTCTTGTCTTGTGGGCACAACAACTTGTCTTGGTTTTGAACATGGCTTTCCCATAATGTCCCCTTTTCTTTGTGCATTTCTGTTCACTATTTTCGAGCTTATTGCTCAACATAATTTATAGTTACGTGATGCCTACTTTCGCAAACATTGGTTCTCAAATGGGGGTACGCGTACTTCTGGGGGTACTTGAAGGTATGCCAAGGGGTATGTGAGATTTTTTTTTTTTTAATATTCTAAAAAAAGCAGCGATTCAAAAATCCTTTATAAATATATCTATTGAATAATACTTCAACAAAGTATGTAAGTTCATAAACTGTGAAAAAAAATACGATGCAATATGTGTAGAAATCTGTATTTACAAACCCCGTTTCCATATGAGTTGGGAAATTGTGTTAGATGTAAATATAAACGGAATACAATGATTTGCAAATCCTTTTCACCCCATATTCAGTTGAATGCACTACAAAGACAAGATATTTGATGTTCAAACTCATAAACTTTTTTTTTTTTTTGGGAAAATAATAATTAACTTTGAATTTCATGGCTGCAACACGTGCCAAAGTAGTTGGGAAAGGGCATGTTCACCACTGTGTTACATCACCTTTTCTTTTAACAACACTCAATAAACGTTTGGGAACTGAGGAAACTAATTGTTGAAGCTTTGAAAGTGGAATTCTTTCCCATGCTTGTTTTATGTAGACCTTCAGTCGTTCAACACGCTGCTGTCGTGTTTTATGCTTCATAATGTGCCACACATTTTCGATGGGAGACAGGTCTGGACTGCAGGCTGGCCAGGAAAGTATCCGAACTCTTTTTTATGAAGCCACGCTGTTGTAACACCTACTGAATGTGGCTTGGTATTGTCTTGCTGAAATAAGCAGGGGCATCCCTGAAAAAGACGGCGCTTAGATGGCAGCATATGTCTCCGCTGTCGTAGTTTACGTTTCATAATGTGCCACACATTTTCGATGAGAGACAGGTCTGGACTGCAGGCGGGCCAGGAAAGTATCCACACTCTTTTTTACGAAGCCACGCTGTTGTAACACCCACTGAATGTGGCTTGGCATTGTCTTGCTGAAATAAGCAGGGGCGTCCCTGAAAAAGACGGCGCTTAGATGGCAGCATATGTCTCCGCTGTCGTAGTTTACGTTTCATAATGTGCCACACATTTTCAATGGGACACATGTCGAGACTTCAGGCGGACCAGGAAAGTACCCGCACTCTTTTACTACGAAACCACGCTGTTGTAACACGTGGCTTGGCATTGTCTTGCTGAAATAAGCAGGGGCGTCCATGATAACATTGCTTGGATGACAACATATGTTGCTCCAAAACCTGTATGGACCTTTCAGCATTAATGGTACCTTCACAGATGTGTAAGTCACCCATGTCTTGGGCACTAATACACCCCCATACCATCACAGATGCTGGCTTTTGAACTTTGCCTCGATAAATGGTAAATGGGTTGTACTTTATAGCGCTTTTCTACCTTCAAGGTACTCAAAGCGCTTTGACACTATTTCTACATTCACACACTGATGGAGGGAGCTGTCATGCAAGGCGCTAACCAGCCCCCATCAGGAGCAAGGGTGAAGTGTCTTGCTCAAGACACAACAAACGTGACTAGGTTGGTACTAGATGGGGATTGAACCAGGGACCCTCGGGTTGCGCACGGCCACTCTCCCAACTTCGCCACCCCGTCCCTTTTCTGCATAAGGGACGGCGGATGGTTCGCTTCCCCTTTGGTCCGGATGACACGATGTCAAATTTGTATTACCTGCCCTGACTACATGAAGGCGACACATACATGTAACAATGTTAATTAAATGAAAAACATGACAGACTTTAACAAGTGAAGTGAAGTGAAGTGAATTGTGTTTATATAGCGCTTTTCTCTAGTGACTCAAAGCGCTTTACATAGTGAAACCCAATATCTAAGTTACATTTAAACCAGTGTGGGTGGCACTGGGGGAAGGTGTGTAAAGTGTCTTGCCCAAGGACACAACGGCAGTGACTAGAATGGCAGAAGCGGGAATCGAACCAGCAACCCTCAAGTTGCTGGCACGGCCACTCTACCAACCGAGCTAAGAAGAGTTTACATATTTTAGGTGTAGCAGAACAATGCTTTGTGGACTTGGAGAAGGCATCCGACCGTGTCCCTCGGGAAGTCCTGTGGGGAGTGCTCAGAGAGTATGGGGTATCGGACTGTCTTATTGTGGCGGTCCACTTCCTGTATGATCAGTGCCAGAGCTTGGTCCGCATTGCCGGCAGTAAGTCGAACACATTTCCAGTGAGAGTTGGACTCCGCCAAGGCTGTCCTTTGTCACCGATTCTGTTCATAACTTTTATGGACAGAATTTCTAGGCGCAGTCAAGGCGTTGAGGGGTTCCGGTTTGGTGACCGCAGGATTAGGTCTCTGCTTTTTGCAGATGATGTGGTCCTGATGGCTTCATCTGACCGGAATCTTCAGCTCTCACTGGATCGGTTGGCAGCCAAGTCTGAAGCGACCGGAATGAGAATCATCAACTCAAAGTCCGAGTCCATGGTTCTTGCCCGGAAAAGGGTGGAGTGCCATCTCCAAATTGGGGAGGAGACCCTGCCCCAAGTGGAGGAGTTCAAGTACCTAGGAGTCTTGTTCACGAGTGGGGAAAGAGTGGAGTGGCGTCTTCAGTAATGCGGACGTTGTACCGATCCGTTGTGGTGAAGAAGGAGCTGAGCCGGAAGGCAAAGCTCTCAATTTACCGGTCGATCTACGTTCCCATCCTCACCTATGGTCATGAGTTTTGGGGTCATGACCGAAAGGACAAGATCACGGGTACAAGCGGCCGAAATTAGTTTCCTCCACCAGGTGGCGGGGCTCTCCCTTAGAGATAGGGTGAGAAGCTCTGCCATCCGGGAGGAACTCAAAGTAAAGCCTCTGCTCCTTCACATCGAGAGGAGCCAGATGAGGTGGTTCGGGCATCTGGTCAGGATGCCACCCGAACGCCTCCCTAGGGAGGTGTTCAGGTCACGTCCAACCGGTAGGAGGCCACGGGGAAGACCCAGGACACGTTGGGAAGACTATGTCTCCCGGCTGGCCTGGGAACGCCTCGGGATCCCCCGGGAAGAGCTAGACGAAGTGGCTGGGGAGAGGGAAGTCTGGGCTTCCCTGCTTAGGCTGCAGCCCCCCCTGACCTGACCTCGGATAGGCGGAAGAAAATGGATGGATGGATGGATGAACAATGTCGCTACAGCTTGGTTAATATGCAGGTGACGGAACGTAAATGAAGTATTGTGGAAAGTTTTTTGGAGTGATTTGGAGGCAGAATGGATTGATCCTATTAGATGTAAATCTAGCTACCTAGAACAAGCCGATGATTACAAATTACAATGCAAAAAAAACCCCAAAAATGTGTCTTTGTCGCTCAGATTGAGAAAGATAGGCATAATGTTAAAAAAATGATTGCAATGGTTATTTGTCCAGTAATTTGCTTCGATCATTTTAACTGTACAGTAATTGTCAGTGAAGGCTATTTCTTGAAATCAGCTGAATCTTTTAGTTTTGTCATGCTATGTTAACACTTTTTGCAGAAGAGCACTCAAAGACTTCCACACTTGGAAAAGTAGACAAGATATTCCGTGTGAAGGAACACAGCTTAGACAAAACTCGGCAGCAACTTTTAGAGCACAACATAAGTCCAGTAGTTTGGTCTGAGGATTACAGGCCTGTGCGAAAATGAGTTCTCGACGCCTCAACAAGGCCACGGGGGCCACCAAGGGACCAATTTCTGTCTGTTCTCCAGTCCATGGCCTTTTAGTTAAGTTGAAGGGGGATGAGGGTTAAGCGGAACTGAACGTTAGATTTGAGTAATTGGTGTGAATGTTAACACCCGGGCACTTGTCATTGTTGGCTTTGCTGCACTCTCTGTGTCAGTCGATCTCCAGCCAGGCTTTTAAACAAAATAGACCTAAAAATGAGTGATCATCAATCTTCACCAAGACGTCACTTAAATGACATTCACGGTACCGGAGGGTCTTGTGAGATGACGCTGGCTGCTGCAAGATCATTATTATGAAAATATGACCGAGAGGAAGGCGAGAAACACTTTTTATTTCGACAGACTCTCGCGCCGTACCTTCCGTCAAAACTCTAAAGGCCGACTGCACATTTCCTATCTTCACAATAAAAGCCCTGCTTCATGCTGCCTGCGCTAACTAAATACAGAGTCTCGGAAAACTGGCGTGCACAAGCGATCCCTCAGGAAGCTGGCGTGCACATCACTTATAGTCCGAAAATTACAGTATACTTTAAAAAGGGGTGTAAAAATACATTTACAATGAATCTGTTATTATTAAGTATAGTATTTACACACAGATTTTTCTTACATAATAAATATTCCCTTCTTGTCTTACTTGTAATTGACTTACTACATTACAAGGGAGGATGGACAGAGGAGAAATAGAAAAGAAGCGGCAGATCAACTGGTCTAAAAAGGAGGTCTATTTAAAGGCTAGAGCATGGGTGTCAAACTCTGGCCCGCGGGCCAAATTATTAATTTTCATTTGGCCCTTGAGGCAATATCAAATTAACATCAGAGCTGGCCCGCCGGTATTATACAGCGGCGGTGTTGCTGTAACACCGCATTCACCGCTAATACTCATATTTGCTAAAACACCCCCAATTTTCCAAGGAGACTCCCAAATTTCAGTGCCCCACACGAAAATCACAGTGGGAAACCATTCTCCCAAATTCCTCCCGATTCCCACCTGGACAACAATATTGGGGGCGTGCCTTAAAGGCACTGCCTCAAGCGTCCTCTAAAACCTTTCGTCACGTCCACTTTTCCTACGTAGAAACAGCGTGCCGGCCTAGTCACATGATATATGTGGCTTTTACACACACACACACACGTTAATGCAATGCAAGCTTGGTCAACAGCCATACAGGTCACACTGAGGGTGGCCGTATAAACAACTTTAAGACCGTCGATCATAATATTTTATTAGAACGTATCAAAACACGAATTTTGATACGTTTTAACTCTTATCTTACTGATAGGATGCAGTGCGTCTCCCATAACAATGTGACCTCGGACTACGTTAAGGTAACGTGTGGAGTTCCCCAGGGTTCGGTCCTTGGCCCTGCACTCTTCAGCATCTACATGCTGCCGCTAGGTGACATCATACGCAAATACGGTGTTAGTTTTCACTGTTATGCTGATGACACCCAACTCTACATGCCCCTAAAGCTGACCAACACGCCGGATTGTAGTCAGCTGGAGGCGTGTCTTAATGAAATTAAACAGTGGATGTCCGCTAACTTTTTGCAACTCAACGCCAAAAAAACGGAAATGTTGATTATCGGTCCTGCTAGACACCGACCTCTATTTAATAATACAACTTTAACATTTGACAACCAAATAATAAAACACGGTGACTCGGTAAAAAATCTGGGTATTATCTTCGACCCAACTCTCTCCTTTGAGTCACACATTAAAAGCGTTACTAAAACGGCCTTCTTTCATCTCCGTAATATCGCTAAAATTCGCTCCATTTTGTCCACTAAAGACGCCGAGATCATTATCCATGCGTTTGTTACGTTTCGTCTCGATTACTGTAACGTATTATTTTCGGGTCTCCCCACGTCTAGCATTAAAAGATTACAGTTGGTACAAAATGCGGCTGCTAGACTTTTGACAAGAACAAGAAAGTTTGATCACATTACGCCTGTACTGGCTCACCTGCACTGGCTTCCTGTGCACTTAAGATGTGACTTTAAGGTTTTACTACTTACGTATAAAATACTACACGGTCTAGCTCCATCCTATCTTGCCCATTGTATTGTACCATATGTCCCGGCAAGAAATCTGCCTTCAAAGGACTCCGGCTTGTTAGTGATTCCCAAAGCCCAAAAAAAGTCTGCGGGCTATAGAGCGTTTTCCGTTCGGGCTCCAGTACTCTGGAATGCCCTCCCGGTAACAGTTCGAGATGCCACCTTAGTAGAAGCATTTAAGTCTCACCTTAAAACTCATTTGTATACTCTAGCCTTTAAATAGACTCCCTTTTTAGACCAGTTGATCTGCCGCTTCTTTTCTTTTTCTCCTATGTCCCACTATCCCTTGTGGAGGGGGTCTGATCCGATCCGGTGGCCATGTACTGCTCGCCTGTGTATCGACTGGGGACATCTCTGCGCTGCTGATCCGCCTCCGCTTGGGATGGTTTCCTGCTGGCTCCGCTGTGAACGGGACTCTCGCTGCTGTGTTGGATCCGCTTTGGACTGGACTCTTGCGACTGTGATGGATCCATTATGGATTGAACTTTCACAGTATCATGTTAGACCCGCTCGACATCCATTGCTTTCCTCCTCTCCAAGGTTCTCATAGTCATCATTGTCACCGACGTCCCACTGGGTGTGAGATTTCCTTGCCCTTATGTGGGCCTACCATCCGAGAACATCCGCACTGTAACACAACATAAACACAACAGAACAAATACACAGAACCCCTTGCAGCACTAACTCTTCCTGGACGCTACAATATAAAAATGCATTATTAGCCTGTGGGAAAAGTTTATTTTGATATTTTCCTGAGAAGGCTGCAAATAGAAAAGAGGCATTCAATTTCTATTTAAATTTGATTTGATATGCCATTGCTATTTTTAAATTGTTTGAAACTGGATTTTGCATGTCACAAAGTTATATAAGTCTTGCTTGTTCAATATTCAATGCAAAACTTGTTTGGGTCCCTATTAAAAGGTTCATTTGTTCAATCCTTGGCCCGCGGCTTTGTTCAGTTTCAAATTTTGGCCCACTCTGTGTTTGAGTTTGACACCCCTGGGCTAGAGTATACAGATGAGTTTTAAGGTGAGACTTAAATGCTTCTACTGAGGTAGCATCTCGAACTGTTACCGGGAGGGCATTCCAGAGTACTGGAGCCCGAAAGGAAATTGATATTATGTCACGAGGGCGCTTTTTTTTTTCCTTTTGTGTCTGCAAGTCCCCTCCCCGGTCATCAGTTGCAGGTGTGCTGCCAGTCATCTGAGCCCACCTGCATCTCATCAACAGTTTGTCCGTTGCCTGCGGTGCAATCCTGCCTGAACTCAATTATTCTCACCTTTGCTTATTTTTTGTTACTATTGAATTATTTTCTCCAGTGATTTTTGGTTATTAAATTATTTTTTTTTACTGGATTCCTTTTTTGAGACCTTAACACACTAGATGAGGCTTCTTGTTGTTTTTGATTTTTGTTTCATAACAACGTATTACTCTTTCCTTGCACGTTTTAGTTAAATGCTACATATTTACCGTGGACTATCTTGAGTCCAGACTTTTTTTTTTTTTTTTGCACATCAGTGTTTGATTGTTAAATACAATAAAGTATCCACTTGTTGTGAGGTATTTGAAAATGCAATTGCAATCGGCGATGTAATGACTTGTTTTAAATCAGTGAAATGGGAATAGGACAGCTAATAATATCAATCAATCAATCAATCAATGTTTATTTATATAGCCCCAAATCACAAATGTCTCAAAGGACTGCACAAATCATTACGACTACAACATCCTGGGAAGAACCCACAAAAGGGCAAGGAAAACTCACACCCAGTGGGCAGGGAGAATTCACATTCAGTGGGACGCCAGTGACAATGCTGACTATGAGAAACCTTGGAGAGGACCTCAGATGTGGGCAACCCCCCCCCCCCCCTCTAGGGGACCGAAAGCAATGGATGTCGAGCGGGTCTAACATGATACTGTGAAAGTTCAATCCATAGTGGCTCCAAGACAGCAGTGAGAGTCCCGTCCACAGGAAACCATCTCAAGCGGATCAGCAGCGTAGAGATGTCCCCAACCGATACAGGCGAGCGGTCCATCCTGGGTCCCGACGAGCGGTCCATCCTGGGTCTCGACTCTGGACAGTCAGTACTTCATCCATGGTCATCGGACCGGACCCCCTCCACAAGGGAGGGGGGGACATAGGAGAAAGAAAAGAAGCGGCAGATCAACTGGTCTAAAAAGGAGGTCTATTTAAAGGCTAGAGTATACAGATGAGTTTTAAGATGAGACTTAAATGCTTCTACTGAGGTAGCATCTCGAACTGTTACCGGGAGGGCATTCCAGAGTACTGGAGCCCGAACGGAAAACGCTCTATAGCCCGCAGACTTTTTTAGACTTGTGAAGTGGTTAATCGTAAAAAAAAGAAACATTGGGTGTATTACACTGGGTGCCGTCAAGAAGGTGGCAATCAATGAGGTTGTGGGGCCCTCCCCAAAATGATTTCAGGGGGCCCATAATTCCTAGCAACGGTCCTGCCAAGAACTCACGCATTTTATTTACCTTACACAGCCACAGACAGGAATACAACTGTAGCATAAACCCCTCTGGCGACTTTAAAGGGGAACATTATCACAATTTCAAAAGGGTTGAAAACAATAAAATCAGTTCCCAGTGGCTTGTTTTATTTTTCTAAGTTTTTTTTTTAATTTTACACCTCCCGGAATATCCCGAAAAAAAGCTTTTTGCTATTTGCGATGCGACTGTCTATTTCCCTGTGACGTCACACAGGGCTGCCAATACAAACAACATGGCGGTTACCACAGCAACATATAGCGACATTAGCTCGGATTCAGACTCGGATTTCAGCGGCTTAAGCGATTCAACAGATTACGCATGTATTGAAACGGATGGTCGGAGAATGGAAGCAGATAGCGAAAACGAAATTGAAGAAGAAATTGAAGCTATTGAGCGAATAGCTATCGACGCTATTCGGCCATAGCGTGGGTGTACCTAATGAAGTGGCCCATAGCATAGCTGCCTTATTAGCATCGCCGGTAAAATGTGCCGACCAAACGAAATAATGTATCTATATATTTCTTTTGTATTTTATGTCATTCTCTTGTTTTGTTTGCATTGCTCAAAATAAACCCATTCATTCATTCATTCATTCATTCATTCATAAAGACAATAAGGCGACTGACAAAGAAGCTCCGATTGGTCCCTTGAGATACTAGGTTTTTCTGTAGTATCCACGCGGTTATCAATCAATCAATCAATGTTTATTTATATAGCCCCAAATCACAAATGTCTCAAAGGACTCCACAAATCATTACGACTACAACATCCTCGGAAGAACCCACAAAAGGGCAAGGAAAACTCACACCCAGTGGGCAGGGAGAATTCACATCCAGAAACCTTGGAGAGGACCTCAGATGTGGGCCCCCCTCTAGGGGACCGAAAGCAATGGATGTCGAGCGGGTCTAACATGATACTGTGAAAGTTCAATCCATAGTGGCTCCAACACAGCCGCGAGAGTTCAGTTCAAGCGGATCCAAGACAGCAGCGAGAGTCCCGTCCACAGGAAACCATCTCAAGCGGATCAGCAGCGTATAGATGTCCCCAACCGATACAGGCGAGCGGTCCATCCTGGGTCCCGACGAGCGGTCCATCCTGGGTCTCGACTCTGGACAGCCAGTACTTCATCCATGGTCATCGGACCGGACCCCCTCCACAAGGGAGGGGGGGACATAGGAGAAAGAAAAGAAGCGGCAGATCAACTGGTCTAAAAAGGAGGTATATTTAAAGGCTAGCCCGCAGACTTTTTTTGGGCTCTAAGCATCACTAATAAGCCGGAGTCCTTTGAAGGCAGATTTCTTGCCGGGACATATGGTACAATACAATCGGCAAGATAGGATGGAGCTAGACCGTGTAGTATTTTATATGTAAGTAGTAAAACCTTAAAGTCACATCTTAAGTGCACAGGAAGCCAGTGCAGGTGAGCCAGTACAGGCGTAATGTGATCAAACTTTCTTGTTCTTGTCAAAAGTCTAGCAGCCGCATTTTGTACCAACTGTAATCTTTTAATGCTAGACATGGGGAGACCCGAAAATAATACGTTACAGTAATCGAGACGAGACGTAACAAACGCATGGATAATGATCTCGGCGTCTTTAGTGGACAAAATGGAGCGAATTTTAGCGATATTACGGAGATGAAAGAAGGCCGTTTTAGTAACGCTTTTAATGTGTGACTCAAAGGAGAGAGTTGGGTCGAAGATAATACCCAGATTTTTTACAGAGTCACCTTGTTTTATTATTTGGTTGTCAAATGTTAAAGTTGTATCATTAAATAGAGGTCGGTGTCTAGCAGGACCGATAATCAACATTTCCGTTTTTTTGGCGTTAAGTTGCAAAAAGTTAGCGGACATCCATTGTTTAATTTCATTAAGACACACCTCCAGCTGACTACAGAGTATGCAAGGGGAAGAATCAAGAACAATACATTTAATGAAGGTGCTTGCAACGTCCTGGGCCGATCTTCCAAATATCCCCTGGTGCCATAATATCACATAATCAGGTTGACCGTCGGCCCCCATTCGTGCAAATGTCTCATTAAAGACAATAAGGCGACGGACAAAGAAGCTCCGATTGGTCCCTTGAGAAACTAGGTTTTTCTGTTGTATCTACGCGTTTATGTGGTTGTTGCTAGGTCCTGCCATGCGCATTACAGCTTACTTACGGAACAAATTACAATATCGCATACACCTAGGAACTCCAAAATTATTATCAGCTCAGTTTTGACCAACATTGAGTTACTGGGTTTTGCCTTTGCAGTGACAGGATGTGTTGGCAAAATAAATCATGTGATTTATCTGCATTTATCCGTGATTAATGCAATATTTTTTTGGGGTGTTTGATTGCATTTGTAACTAACTCCAGCACCGCCCGCGACCCCCGAAAGGGACAAGCGGTAGAAAATATCTACCGCCAGCCCTTGATATCTTGCTTGAGTTGATGTGTTGGCAACTTCAGGGGCCTATTTAAGGCACCAGAGACCCCATGAAGGTCTCAGGTTTGCAGGGTTTTGAACTCAAGATGAGGGTGGAATCACACAACAGGCTTTTTAGGACAGATATGTTACAAGGTGAACGATTAATACTATATTTGGACATGTCTCAAAAACGAAAATGAAACTCTTGTTAACTTAAAGTTCGGATGCCATGCTGAAGTCTGACTAGAGGCCACAGGACACGTTGTTTTGAAGTCGGAAACCTCCCCACAGTTCTCCACGCTTTGCCATCTGCCTCCGCCCTCCAGCCGCAATACCAAACCAGCGGGGTGGAAAATTGTCTTGTCATTTAATTTATTTCAAATGTTTTTGTCCCCCTCTACAGTATTATTCTTTTTTTTTTCCACCGCTTAAGTTGAATGCGCAGCAAAAAAAAAAAAAAAAAACATTATAAATATAAATGGAAAATTATCAACTATTTATTTCGTCTGTGTTACCAAATTGCTGTGTTAAAGGTGAAATCCATTTTTAACAAAACACTATACTTTCAAAGTTCGATTAAACGCGAAGTTTTATATAACGCGACCCCGAATTTTAATCCGATTGTTTTCCACCTAGTGAGGGAAGAGTGGATAGTGAGATCGACAGGCAGTAACGCCTGTATCGTCTTCAGTAACGCGGACGTTGTATCAATCCGTTGTGGTGAAGAAGGAGCTGAGCCGGAAGGCAAAGCTCTCAATTTACCGGTCGATCTACGTTCCCATCCTTACCTATGGTCATGAGCTTTGGGTCATGCTCCTTCACATCGAGAGGAGCCAGATGAGGTGGTTCGGGCATCTGGTCAGGATGACACCCGAACGCCTCCCTAGGGAGGTGTTTAGGGCACGTCCAACCGGTAGGAGGCCACGGGGAAGACCCAAGACACGTTGGGAAGACTATGTCTCCCGGCTGGCCTGGGAACGCCTCGGGATCCCCCGGGAAGAGCTAGACGAAGTGGCTGGGGAGAGGGAAGTCTGGGCTTCCCTGCTTAGGCTGTTGCCCCCGCGACACGACCCCGGATAAGCGGAAGATGATGGATGGATGGATGTTTTCCACGAGTCTTAATCGTGTTGTTTTTCACCAAATTATTGCGTGTTTAAAAACTTGCCGTCATGACCCGTCGGTCCTGGGCAAGTCCAGTGTTGGTTTACTTTATGTGACAGCTACACGTCCTCATTGCCTCGCTCAGACTTCACCGTTGGCGACTCTTTGAGTGTCAGTTAGCTTCATGTTAGGCCAAAAAGTTGAATATTGGACAAAAAATACAACAACAAAAAAAATTGGTCTGGGGCCGCAAAAAATTAAAAGCTTTGTATAAGTGTTATAATTGTTAGTTAATATTCAAAGGGGTGAACCCCGGGATGCAGAGAATGAAGGCAAGGTTGTAGCAAAAAATGAAAATATTTAAAAAGTCCAAAATAGTAACTAAGGGTGATGGGGCAAAAGTGCACACTATAGGGCAGGGGTCAGGAACCTTTTTGGCTGCGAGAGCCAAGAATCCAAATATTTTAAAATGTATTTCCGTAAGAGCCATAACGTATATTTTTTAGCACTGAACACAACTAAACGTGTGCATTTTCAAGTAAGACCAACATAGAGTATAACAGGTCTCTTATTCTTTGTAATAACATTGTTATTCTGAAGCTGACTGTGGAGGGGTGTGTGGCCTGCGGGCCTGCATCGAAGCAGGGTGTTGCCAGGACCAGCCTGGAAATCAGCGAAATGTGCGTAGATAGCCCACCTGGGCCTTGTTATCTCATCCCCTGTCGCTGTGTTTATAAGCAGCAGCCAGGAGTAGAGATGGGGTCGGAGCTGGAGCCAGAGCGCGAGCGAGAACGAAAGAAAAATAAATTTTTAATATTGTAAAATAAAAAAATATTGTAACCCTGAAACAGGCTCTCATGTCGGTGCTTGGTGGTCTGAAGAACCCCCAGGGGAGCAAGCCAGAACTAACCCATAATATATAAATCACTTCTTACCCTTAATGCAACTTCTTGAACAAGTGCGGTAGAAAAAAGGACGGATGGATTCAAATGCATGAGCATGTTTTCTATTTTGATCGTTATTTTCAACACTTTGATTACAAGTGGAATTATTCATGACTTATTGTGTTGAGCAGTGTCAGCTCCCATTTATCCGAGAGCCAGATGCGGTCATAGAAAGAACCACATCTGGCTCTAGAGCCATAGGTTCCCTACCCCTGCTATAGGGTAATTAACAAATGTCGTATCTTCAGTGGTCGGCGGAGGAAAAAAGGCCAGGATGCAATGAACGCAGCAAAAAAGAGTCCTCTTAAAACATGGAGACTAGGAAACAAAACACAACGAGGTCAAGGTTAACATGAATATGAAAAAGCACATACCAGGGCAGCAGAATCGGAGCAGGAACATGTAAGTGCGGGGTGCAGGATACAAGAACCGGCAGGGACAAGCTGGCGGTGACGAGCTTATATGCTACCGGAAAGTGATAAGTAGCAGGTGTGCCTCGTTGGGGACAATTAGACTGAGGAAAGAAACTGACAAATAGAGAAGACCGAGAGAACACAAAAACACCACAATAATGAATGCAACACATGATGTAAGTGTCTATATTCGCCTACTATCAATCAGAGGTGGGTAGAGTAGCCAGAAATTGTACTCAAGTAAGAGTACTGTTACTTTAGAGATGTATTACTCAAGTAAAAGTAAGGAGTAGTCACCCAAATATTTACTTGAGTAAAAGTAAAAAGTATGTTGTGAAAAAACTACTCAAGTACTGAGTAACTGATGAGTAACCTGATTGTTTAATAATTACGGCAACAAATAATGCACAAAAACATAAAAATAGCAATGAGCAAATTCAAAGCCAGGAATATCTCTTAAGCAACTAAAACAATATTATATATTAAATAATAATACATTAAAATAAAAAAAAATTAAGGAAAATTGAGCCACAATAACTTAACAGCACCGTAGGCTCAGTAGGCATTTATTGATTGATTGATTGATTGATTGATTGAAACTTGTATTAGTAGATTGCACAGTACAGTACATATTCCGTACAATTGACCACTAAATGGTAACACCCCAATAAGTTTTTCAACGTTTATCAATTACTTAATAAATGACCAAGTTGAGGTGATCTACCTCATATATATATACACACACACATATATATATACACATATATATATATATACATACACACATATCATATATATATATATGGATATATATATATATATATATATACATACCTTTATATATACAGTATATAATTTATACTTATTTATTTTGCCGTTTTTGTTGACATGTTAAAGGTGTTTTAATGAATATACATGCATGTTTAACACATAGATTCCTATCTTTCATGAAGACAAGAATATAAGTTGGTGTATTACCTGATTCTGATGACTTGCATTGATTGGAATCAGACAGTATAGTGCTGATAACGTCCACATTTTCAAATGGAGGAGAAAAAATGTTCCTCTTTTCTGTCTAATACCACATGAAAGTCGTTGGTTTTTGGCATCTTATTTGTCCAGCTTCCATCTTATTTGTCCAGCTTCCATATTCGTTTTTATACACTTTACAAGAAATACATTGGCGGCAAACTCCGTAGCTTGCTCGCTTTTATGCTCTGGCTTTCGGAGACTCTTATTTTGTTAGCGCAGGCGCGATGGAGCGGCGCTTTTATTGTGAAGACAGGAACTGTGCAATCAGTTTTTAGGCTTTTGACGGGAAGTACGGTTGAAATAAAAAGTGTCTTTTTTCCTTTACACTTTTGATTGATTGAAACTTTTATTAGTAGATTGCACAGTACAGTACATATTCCGTACAATTGACCACTAAATGGTAACACCCCAATAAGTTTTTCAACATGTCGGGTTCTACGTGTGACGGTCACATGACCGCCTGGTTTTATTTGATTGGTCCAACGTCACCAGTGACTGCATTTGATTGGTGAAACGCAGACATGCGTAGTTCCTACTTTGAATGCGTGTCTGACAAAATCAAAACAAACAAAGCGTTTATCAACAGATCGATCAAAAAAAAAGTAGCGAGTAGCGACCTGATTGCAGATAAATGGAGCGGAGTAAAAGTAGCGTCTCTTCTCTATAAATATACTCAAGTAAAAGTAAAAGTATTTCGCATAAAAACTACTCTTAGAAGTACAATTTATCCCAAAAGTTACTCAAGTAGATGTAACGGAGTAAATGTAGCGCGTTACTACCCACCTCTGCTATCAATACCATAACTTGGAGGTTGACGTTTAAGATAAACATGGAATCTGTACTCTACGATAGAGTTATAACTTTTGCATTCCAAAGCCTGGTTTTATTGCTTCTTCTCAAGAGAGAGCTAATTCCAAATCCACATGCGAATGTCCAACTAGGGCTCTTTCTCAACCATATTTACTTAAATCTGGTGGTTCGCGTTCTCCAAGTTAAATATAAACACTCAACATATGTAGAACATATCATGAGTCAATTAACTCACTTCAGGGCTTCACGGTGGCAGAGGGGTTAGTTCGTCTGCCTCACAATACGAAGGTCCTGAGTAGTCTGGGGTTCTTTCTGTGTGGAGTTTGCATGTTCTACCCGTGACTGCGTGGGTTCCCTCCTTCCTTCCACTTCCAAAGACATGCACCTGGGGATAGGTTGATTGGCAACACTAAATTGGCCCTAGTGTGTGAATGTGAATGTTGTCTGTCTATCTGTGTTGGCCCTGCGATGAGGTGGCGACTTGTCCAGGGTGTACCCCGCCTTCTGCCCGATTGTAGCTGAGATAGAAACCAGCACCCCCCGCGACTCCAAAGGGAATAAGCAGTAAAAAATGGATGGATGGATAATTCACTTCATTATGTTGTAGAAAACTTACAGAAAATTATTTAGATTGTCAAGACCGTGACTTGGATTTGTTTCGCTTCTTCGATGCAGAGAGAATTTGGAACGAGCCAGGCGTGAATCCAGGTACATACTCTAAATACCAAAAAAAATAAGCAAACAAAGGGCGCTCCCAAGGAGGTACTAATACTAGACTACAAAATACAAACATGAAACAAAAACACTTGCTCGATGGCATGAATAATGAACTATAAACAAAACTAGCACAATGGCCTTAAATAACAAAAACTTACTTGACGTGGACAAAACCGAACAGCATGGCATGAAGGTTGGAGCAGTAAGCAGTAAGCAAGGAATAGCAGAATGCAAAGTTCCCAGACTAAGAAACAGAAAGCAAATGACTTAAATAGTGGCTATGGTGATGAGAAACAGGTGTGGGGCTGAGGGCAGGGGGGTGACTTGAAGGACCAGGTGGAAACTAACGAGTATCTATGGCAACAAACAAAACCAGGAAGTGCAAAAGGGGAAACAAGAGTCCAAAAACAAAACATAACATGATCAAACATAGAACGGATTTACAGGCATGACATACATGTTTTTTTTCTAAATTGGTCTTTGGTGCCCCTAGGATTTTTTCAGGCAGTAAAGCCTGCTGAGAAGACTCAATCGCCCAGTGTATTAAGTTTTTTGGTTCTGGGGCGTGCAGAGATGGTAAGTATTTGTGGAGTGGCGGTCTTGTTGTGCAATCAATGAATACACTGATGACTCACCATAAACAGGTCCTCATAAACCGGGGCAAACCGGCTTCCTTGAAACTTGTAACTAAAATATTTACAATGCCCTGATTAATGGAGACGAATCAACCATGAGGAGTGTTTGCTTCACTTTATGGGTATGACTTATAAAACATTGATTCATTTTTAGTCACTGCTCGGCTTCCTTTTGGGTGAGCTGGAGCTTGTTGTTGTATTTGACTGGTCGCCAAATACAACAACAACCGTTCATCATCACGTTCACACCGACAGGCAATTTAGAGACAAAAACATTGGTATGTAGGAATACCTGGACAAATACCTACACATTCATCAGAACACACAGAGATGCTCTAACAGGGAATCAAACTCTCAATCTCCTAAATGTAAGGCTAAAGCGGTTACACCAGGGGGGCCCACACTTTTTCTGCAGGCGAGCTACTTTTCAATTGACCAACTCGAGGGGATCTACCTCATTTATATATATCATTTATATTTATTTATTTATTTATGAAAGAGACATTTTTGTAAACAAGTTAAATGTGTTTAATGATAATACAAGCATGTGTAACACATATAGATGTCTTTCTTTCACAAAGACAAGAATATAAGTTGGTGTATTACCTGATTCTGATGACTTGCATTGATTGGAATCAGACAGTAATGATGATAACGCCCACATTTTCAAATGGAGGAGGAAAAAAAGTTGTCCTTTCTGTACAATACCACATGAAAGTGGTTGGTTTTTGGCATCTAATTCATCCAGCTTCCATACACTTTACAAGAAAAACGTTGGCGGCAAATTCCGTAGCTTGCTTGATTGACATCCACGGCACCCGAGGGTCTTGTGAGATGACGCTGGCTGCTGCCAGTTCATTATTATGAAAAAATGACAGAGAGGAAGGCGAGAAACACTTTTTATTTCAACAGACTTTCGCGCCGTCCCTTCCGTCAAAACTCTAAAGGCCGACTGCACATTTCCTATCTTCACAATAAAAGCCCTGCTTCATGCTGCCTGCGCTAACAAAATAAGAGTCTCGGAAAGCTGGCGTGCACATCACTTGTGCACGCCAGCTTTCTGAGGGATCGCTTGTGCACGCCAGTTTTCCAAGACTCTGTATTTAGTTAACGCAGGCAGCATGAAGCAGGGCTTTTATTGTGAAGATAGGAAATGTGCAGTCGGCCTTTAGAGTTTTGACGGAAGGTACGGCGCGAGAGTCTGTTGAAATAAAAAGTGTTTCTCGCCTTCCTCTTGGTCATATTTTCATAATAATGATCTTGCAGCAGCCAGCGTCATCTCACAAGACCCTCCGGTACCGTGAATGTCATTTAAGTGACGTCTTGGTGAAGATTGATGATCACTAATTTTTAGGTCTATTTTTTTTAAAAGCCTGGCTGGAGATCGACTGACACACCCCCCGCGGTCGACTGGTAGCTCGCGATCGACGTAATGGGCACCCCTGGGTTACACACACAAAGACAATCGGACTTTTGACACAATTGTTTTCCCCTTCCAACCAAAGATTGCAGAAACCTCATTATCATATCTGTAAGATTGTTTTACTAGTTTGACTCGGGTGTTGAGAGTAAATTTGTCCCGATGACTAGGGGTGGGCGTATCAATCTAAATATCAAAAGTAACAATACCAAGGTGGGTATTTGTTACAGATCATTAGTATTGTTGTCGTTTCTCGTCTGTGTGCCGCAAATTAGTCACTTTTCCTCAGTTATTACGAATGCAAAATCTCTTTGAGGACGTCAAAGTTAACAGCGCATTTTTTTTTTTCGTTTTTGCCCTTTCCCGTCAAAAAATTGTATGTAAATTATCAAAAAACTTTCCATTCTCTGAGTTCCCAGTGAACAGACAAGAGGCTGTCTTTGCTGTATCAAGCCAAAGGCTTTTAAAATTCCATTGTGTAAGATGGGAGGAGGGCTTCACGGTGGCAGAGGGGTTAGTGCGTCTGCCTCACAATACGAAGCTCCTGAGTAGTCAGGGTTCAACCCCGGGCTCGGGATCTTTCTGTGTGGAGTTTGCATGTCCGGCTTCCTCCCACTTCCAAAGACATGCACCTGGGGATAGGTTGATTGGCAACACTAAAATGGCCCTAGTGTGTGAATGTTGTCTGTCTATCTGTGTTGGCCCTGCGATGCGGTGGAGACTTGTCCAGGGTGTACACCGCCTTCCGCCTGATTGTAGCTGTGATAGGCAACGGCGCCCCCCGCGACCCAAAAGGGAATAAGCGGTAGAAAATGGATGGACGATGGGAGGAGACGGGAGGGGTTATCAATTGTGATCCAAGACTTGCCCAAGCTCGATTCAGGACCAGTCCAAGCTCGAGGCATCTTTTTCTTTCGTGTTAATGTGACCAAAAACAATGGCTGTTTATAGAAACAGCTGTTGTTATTTAAACAGCGAAAGTCCAAAGTCTTTCGCCAGAGCATGGATGACACTGTAAGAGGTTACAGGTCAACACGTTTCTCCTCAAATTGAGCAAAACTGAATTCCGTCTCTGTTTATTTCCTTGCTTCTTGTCTTGTTTAATGGATGTCATCGATGTTTGAATCTGACATTTCCCCTCCCCGCTTCATTGGCTACTGACTTTTTTGTTCACGACTATCGATAGCATTTTTATTATTGTTTTTGTCATTTTGCATTCATATTTTTCTCTAGAATAATGCAAGCCAACAACCCAAGAGGGTAATGGCTCACTAATACAGTGTTTATCCAAAAAACATTACAGCAAGCTTAAATGTCAACACGCACACACACACAAAAAGTCTTGTTGATGCGCTCCAAAACATTAACTATCATGTTGCGACAATAAAAAACAAAAAAGTAAAATATATATTTTTAACACTAGAACACGCTGCAGGGCTGCCAAGTTACAGAAAATGACAAGAGTGGCATTGGTTGCATGATGCGTTTAAAATAATGTTTACCTTTTTAGGTGGGGGTGCATGGGAGTTTGCCCAACCAGTCTACATGTGCTTTGTGGACTTGGAGAAGGCATTCGACCGTGTCCCTCGGGAAGTCTTGTGGGGAGTGCTCAGAGAGTATGGGGTATCGGACTGTCTTATTGTGGCGGTCCACTCCCTGTATGATCAGTGCCAGAGCTTGGTCCGCATTGCCGGCAGTAGGTCGGACACGTTTCCAGTGAGGGTTGGACTCCGCCAAGGCTGTCCTTTGTCACCGATTCTGTTCATAACTTTTATGGACAGAATTTCTAGGCGCAGTCAAGGCGTTGAGGGGTTCCGGTTTGGTGGCCGCGGGATTAGGTCTCTGCTTTTTGCAGATGATGTGGTCCTGATGGCTTCATCTGACCGGGATCTTCAGCTCTCACTGGATCGGTTGGCAGCCGAGTGTGAAGCGGCCGGAATGAGAATCAGCACCTCCAAGTCCGAGTCCATGGTTCTCTCCCGGAAAAGGGTGGAATGCCATCTCCGGGTTGGGGAGGAGACCCTGCCCCAAGTGGAGGAGTTCAAGTACCTAGGAGTCTTGTTCACGAGTGGGGGAAGAGTGGATCGTGAGATCGACAGGCGGATCGGTGCGGCGTCTTCAGTAATGCGGACTTTGTACCGATCTGTTGTGGTGAAAAAGGAGCTGAGCCGGAAGGCAAAGCTCTCAATTTACCGGTCGATCTACGTTCCCATCCTCACCTATGGTCAGGAGCTTTGGGTCATGACCGAAAGGATAAGATCACGGGTACAAGCGGCCGAAATGAGTTTCCTCCGCCGTGTGGCGGGGCTCTCCCTTAGAGATAGGGTGAGAAGCTCTGTCATCCGGGAGGAACTCAAAGTAAAGCCGCTGCTCCTCCACATCGAGAGGAGCCAGATGAGGTGGTTCGGGCATCTGGTCAGGATGCCACCCGAACGCCTCCCGAGGGAGGTGTTTAGGGCACGTCCAACCGGTAGGAGGCCACGGGGAAGACCCAGGACACGTTGGCCTGGGAACGCTTCGAGATCCCCCGGGAAGAGCTAGACGAAGTGGCTGGGGAGAGGGAAGTCTGGGCTTCCCTGCTTAGGCTGCTGCCCCCGTGACCCGACCTCGGATAAGCGGAAGAAGATGGATGGATGGATTTACCTTTTTAACACCGAATTGGGCTGTTTTAAACATCAATTTATACCTTAAGATTGCACCGTGGCCACCTAATGCTTAATGTCTTAATTAACCAGAAATTGTAAAATTATCTCCATTGTTTCCTCTGCTGGCTCTTCTGGCTCATCCTCTGCATCTGTGCTGTCAGTTTGTATCTCTTCTTCATCTCCATCCTCACTGTCCTCGATCTCTTCTGATCCCTCTTCATCTTCCAGTGTTGCCAACTCCTCAGTAAGGAAAGCAGCTATTGACTGTCAAAGTTGCCAGAAGTCGATAGATGACTGTGGAAGTCAATTCCTCGCAGTTCCACTGAAAACACGGCACAAGAGCCAAGCGTGCAGTTTTTAACAAAGGTTTTAATGTATATGAGTTTTTTCGAAGTCTTTCTCCCCCGGAACGTGACTTTTCAGTCACGTCCGTATCCTCTCTCCGCTCCTGCTCCCGACCGCTAATTGTTAAAGACAACAGATGATTAGGTTAATACGTACCACCTCCATCCATCCATCCATTTTCTACCGCTTATTCCCTTCCGGGGTCGCGGGGGGCGCTGGCGCCTATCTCAGCTACAATCGGGCGGAAGGCGGGGTACACCGTGGACAAGTCGCCACCTCATCGCGGGGCCAACACAGATAGACAGACAACATTCACACACTAGGGCCAATTTAGTGTTGCCAATCAACCTATCCCCAGGTGCATGTCTTTGGAAGTGGGAGGAAGCCGGAGTACCCGGAGGGAACCCACGCATTCACGGGGAGAACATGCAAACTCCACACAGAAAGATCCCGAGCCTGGATTTGAACCCAGGACTGCAGGACCTTCGTATTGTGAGGCAGACGCACTAACCCCTCTGCCACCGTGAAGCCCTACGTACCACCTGTGAAAATCTAATCACGTGCCAGCTGTGTCTCGCCGTCAGCACTGCCACGCCCCTGTCTGATGGTGCTCTGTCCTCAGCCCCATGGACAGAGGCGGTGACTTTTGCTCCTGTAGGCCGCGCTGGCTACATCTCCCACCACAATAACATCATTGGCTTATTTGCATATTTAATTACAATTGTCGCTGTAGGAAAGGAATAACGTAGTGGGAGACATACAAATTGAGTTAAAAAACACGAATTACGATTACCGTATTTCCTTGAATTGCCGCAGGCTAACCTCCTCCAACCTCCAAAGACAAAGCTACAAACTATGGGAGACCGGGCTTTCTGCTCCGCTGCTCCCAGTCTGTGGAACGCTCTCCCTGACCACCTGAGGGCACCTCAGACTGTGGATGGTTTTAAAAAAGGCTTAAAAACCCTTCTTTTTAAAAAAAAACATTTTTATAGATATGCATGCTGGTTTTAGCTATTGGGCTGTTTTTTGTTTTATATTTTATTATCTTTTTATCATTATTACTATTTTGTTTTTACACTGTGACACTTTGAGGTTGTTTGCTCAATGTAAATTGCTTTTTTACAAATAAAATCGATTATTATCATTATTATCACCCTGTTCAGAGAACAAAACCAACACAATGCATGAACTCACAACAAATGACACATTTGCAAATCAGATGGAAAATTAGTGGGAACATCGTTTGGGATAAGAACCTATATATATATATATATATATATATATATATATATATATTTCAGTGAATTCTGGCTATCAATATACCCCTCGCCCTGCGATCAGGTGGCGACTTGTCCAGGGTGTACCCCGCCTTCCGCCCGATTGTAGCTGAGATAGGCGCCAGCGCCCCCCGCGACCCCGAAATGGAATAAGCGGTAGAAAATGGATGGAATATACCCCTCCCCGCAATTCATTTGGCTGGAGCAATGAACTGCCAGCGCGTTTTATTCATCTTACCTCACTAAATACCAAATATTTTTATGCTTTGCTGGACTTATACATCGTGGAAAAGTGTTCTGTGGTCTGACAAGTCCACATTTCAAATTTATTTTGGAAACTGTGGACGTGGTGTCCTCCGGAACAAAGAGGAAAAGAACCATCCGGATTGTCATAGGTGCAAAGTTCAAAAGCCAGCATCTGTGATGGTATGGGGGTGTATTAATGCCCAAGGTATGGGTAACTTACACATCTGTGAAGGCACCATTAATGCTGAAAGCAACATACAGGTTTTGCAGCAACAAAAGTTGCCATCCATGGACGCCCCTGCTTATTTCAGCAAGACAATGCCAAGCCACGTGTTACAACAGTGTGGCTTTGTAGTAAAAGAGTGCGTGTGCTAGACTGGGTGTCTGTAGTCCAGACCTGTCTCCCATTGAAAATGTGTGGCGCATTTTGAACAACTTAAGCTGTACATCAAGCGAGAACGGAAAGAATTCCACCTGAAAATCTTCAAAAAATGGTCTCCTCAGTTCCCAATCATTTACTGAGTGTTGTTAAAAGCAAAGGTCATGTAACACAGTGGTAAAAATGCACCTGTGCCAACTTTTTTGCAAATGATATGTTTATGATTAGGGCTTCACGGTGGCAGAGGGGTTAGTGCGTCTGCCTCACAATACGAAGTTCCTGCAGTCCTGGGTTCAAATCCAGGCTCGGGATCTTTCTGTGTGGAGTTTGCATGTTCTCCCCGTGAAAGCGTGGGTTCCCTCCGGGTACTCCGGCTTCCTCCCACTTCCAAAGACATGCACCTGGGGATAGGTTGATTGGCAACACTAAAATTGGCCCTAGTGTGTGAATGTGAGTGTGAATGTTGTCTGTCTATCTGTGTTGGCGACTTGTCCAGGGTGTACCCCCGCCTTCCGCCCGATTGTAGCTGAGATAGGCGCCAGCGACCCCCGCCACCCCAAAAGGGAATACGCGGTAGAAAATGGATGGATGGGATGTTTATGATTATTTGCAAAAAAAAAAAAGGTTTCTCAGTCCGAACATTAAATATCGTGTCTTTGCAGTCTGTTTAATTGAATGAAAGTTGAAAAGGATTTGAAAATCATTGTATTGTCTTTTTATTTACGATTTACACAACGTGCCAACTTCACTGTTTTTTTTTTTATTAAAACCAAGAAAGGAAGATCAACTTTGACTATTTACTCCATGCACTTCAGGTCATATTATATCGCAATAAAAATATACAAAATTAATTTATATCCTGGGGCTATTTGTTCAGAAAGCTTCATTGAGTCAGGGGAGCACAGGTGGGGATGAGCAATCGATGTGAAACCTGAGAGAAAACTCCCTCGCAGCCAATCATCCTTTTCTGGTCCCATGTAACCTCATTAGACAGAGTGGATATCATTCCAACACGTCTAGTTTCTGACCAAACTGGTCAATTTGTATGCAATATGGCAAACTGGTAAAAGCCAAACTGATAAAAAATACAAATAAATATCAAAGCAAAAGGGCGTTCATCGAACCATTAAGATGGAGAAGGATCAGGTTGGCTCATGATTTCAACTTGGGAGTCGTGGAAAGAGGGTTACTCTTATTAACCTTTTTGAAATGGCTTGTGAGTTGAGTCTTTATTGATGACCCCGGCAATGAAGCCACGGTGATTTCTTTCACAGGCTGAAATGAAAGGTTAAACTATTCACATTAATTGCTCCGCAAAAGTTTCTTATCGACAGACTTAAGCCTCCGTTGGCCTGCAAGAAAAGATAAGTCGTTTGATGTTGCTCTAAGTTATGAGCAAACTCTTCTCAGAGTTATTAAAGGCTAATGGAAAAACTTTAGGATAGTCTCTAATAAGAGAAATTTAGACAAGGAGATGTACTAAAAACAATATTTGTTACAGTATACAAATAGGTTAAAGTACAAACAAACTGGAAAAGACTTATGTCCGGCCATATCTACCAAAAGTACATAACAGTGACGTCCTGTCAGGGGAGGCAAGTGAGGCAGTGCCTCACCTGCCACCAGGTGACTTAACCATGAGATGTTCCAAAACGAAGTAATAAAATAAAATAAGTTTCAATATTTCTCTTTTTGTTTATGCTTTCTATGTGATTTTGGTTTGGTTAGTGTATATTTTGATAATTTTCATGGTCAAAATCGCAGAAATTCCATGTTTCCTGCTCAAAACAATGCAGCAGATGAGAAGTGAGGCAGACACAGGTGGTGCCTCCAGGGCTACACAATCAGTGTGTATTGGAGTGCGCGTGCAGCAAGTACCTCTGGGGGGGGGGGGGGGGGGGGGGGGGGGGGGGGGGGGGGGGGGGGGGATGGGGACTAATAAGCCGGACTAATAAGAGTCCGGCTTATTAGTGATTCTTAGAGCCCAAAAAAAGTCTGCGGGCTATAGAGCGTTTTCCGTTCGGGCTCCAGTACTCTGGAATGCCCTCCCGGTAACAGTTCGAGATGCTACCTCAGTAGAAGCATTTAAGTCTCACCTTAAAACTCATCTGTATACTCTAGCCTTTAAATAGACCTCCTTTTTAGACCAGTTGATCTGCCGCTTCTTTTCTTTCTCCTATGTCCCCCCCTCCCTTTGTGGAGGGGGTCCGGTCCGATGACCATGGATGAAGTACTGGCTGTCCAGAGTCGAGACCCATGATGGACCGCTCGTCGGGACCCAGGATGGACCGCTCGCCTGTATCGGTTGGGGACATCTCTACGCTGCTGATCCGCCTCCGCTTGAGATGGTTTCCTGTGGACGGGACTCTGGCTGCTGTCTTGGATCCGCTTTGAACTGAACTCTCGCGGCTGTGTTGGAGCCACTATGGATTGAACTTTCACAGTATCATGTTAGACCCGCTCGACATCCATTGCTTTCGGTCCCCTAGAGGG